>NW_025777288.1:0-97404 GCF_021130785.1 Homalodisca vitripennis
AAGCGATAAACACAAGAGAAGTTTCCAATTATAATTGGCAAAACGTTAGTGCTCGCCACAACCCTGAAGAGACGGTTAATAATTCTTAACGGGTAATTGGTTTCGCTTTGTTGTACATTGTTGATTATTACAGCTTTGTTGTTGCTACAAACACATCGTAGCCAACAGTAAATTGTTTCTGCTCCAATGGTAAGGTTCTTTACGGCCATTGAATGGTGTATTTTTTGTAATTATGATCACACGGTGGAAATGTAATTTTGCACTGAATGTAATTTCAATACTGTATGTTCTCTTTCTCGCCATAAATAGATCGGGTTCAATATATAATAAATTAGTGTACATGTGATACACTATAACCAAAATATTCCTTGTATGTGTGTGTGTGTGTTGTGTGTGTGTGTGTGGTGTGTGGTAAATGTAAACTATGACATGATTGAAACAAATATTCACTCCTTTATATATATATATATATATATATACTCGCCTTCGGCTCGCTGGGGGCTACGCCCCCAGGCCCCCAAAGTAAACGCTTGCAAATTCGGGGATAAGCGGAATTCGGTGACTGGTTAAGTCCGGACATTAAGTAAATGACAAGGGATTTAAAAATTGACCTTTTTCATAGATTTTTTTCCGGATTCGTAAAAACTTTTGACTTTGAGGGCATTTTGCGGTTAAACCGTTAGAGATACGACAAAAAGTGACTGGACCTTTCTTGTTGGAAATTTAATTTTGTCTTTCAATTGTGCCCTCAGATCTGATCTACGACCTATGGTTTAGCCAGAAATGAGCTCGGGAGAAAAGTCTGCACGGGTCAGCTATCTTGAATTGTTTAGTATAAACATAATAAAAACCGACCTCAAGGCAGTATTTTAAGTCGAACAGGGGGTTTAATATCACCAGGAGACTATCTAGTCAAGGCGAGAAATTCCCTGGGTGGGTGATTAATGTTAAGGAGGTTAAGACAAGAGGGGGTTTAATTTCGTCAGGATATTGTCTGGTCATATGAACAAATTCCCAAGGGGGGTTAACGTTACCGGGGGATAAGTCTCCAGGGGGTTATCTGGTCATACCAGGATCTTCCAGGGGGGGGGGGGTTAAGAGATTTGGTGACTGGTAAAATTCGGACATGAGGTCATGGCAGGAAATTCCCTGGGGGGGTTTAATGTTACCAGGGGGGTTAACACATCAGGGGGTTGAATGTACAGGAGGTTATCAGGTCATACCAGGAAATCCCCGGGGGGGGGGTTAATATTACCGGGGGTTAATGACACACTTGGGCCTTTTTTTTAGAGGGTATTGTGTCTGTGAACATAATAAATATTCCTCTGTCCCTATCTACTATGACGCTTAGCTAACGCTCAGCCAACTCCGAAGTCACTGAACCTTTTCTGTAGATCACGTGATTTCCTAAATCCCGTTTAAAATTTGTTTTGAGTTACGACCAACCGTTTAGCCGCTATCAAGCCCGGAATGTAAATTTTTTTAGGCGAAAATGTCCAATATTTTCACTTAATTCGCGTTTTGCGGTCAAACTAAGGGAAATATAGTAAAAAGTCACTGGACCTTTTTGTAGGTCATCTTATTTCCTAATAAAACGTTAGTCTTATTTTGACCTCCGACCAATGGTTTCGCCGCTATCGACCCCAAAAACAAAAGTTTTCGCGTAAAAGTATACACAACAAAATTGTACATAATCACGTTTTTTCGGCCAAACCAATCGAGATAGGGCAAAAAGTTACTAGACATTTTCTGTAGATCGCGCAATTTGCTAATTTGATGGGTCAATCAGATTTGAGCTACGACCAACGGTTCGGCCGCTATCGGGCTTGAAACATTATTTTTATCGAAAAAATCTCTGGAATTTCAAATGTTCGAGCGTTTTGTCGCTTAACCATGGAAGATAGAGCAAAAAGTCACTGGACCTTTTTTGTAGTTCACCTCATTCCTGATTATGAATTTTTCGTCAGATCCGAGCTAGCTCCAACGGTTCGCCCGCTATCGGGCTTACAAAAAATGTCTGCAGGGGTGAAGAATGCGCGATTTTTTGGGAATTTTTTTGAGGGGTTGAAAATGAAAAATTCTCACTTTTCGGGATTTTCCTGGTGGTTACACGTGGAAAGCTATCTGTGTACCAAATTTCAAGTCTCTAACTCATCTGGAAGTAGGTTAGAATTAGTATACGTGAGTCAGTCAGTCAGTTACACATGCGGTTGTATATATATTAGATATATATATATATATATATATATATATATATATATATATATATATATCCACTTAATATTAATTAGTTGTTTAGGTTTCGTTTGATTATTGTATTAGGGACGTTATCACATTGTAATAAATCCTATACACAAGATTGTGGAATGATTGCACAAAGCAGAGGTTTAAGTTTATATACCTATAAAAACAGTCAAAATTCATTTTTAAATATAAAATACTAGAGATTCGTTATTTGAGATTTTCTTCGGGTAATGTTTAAAGATTGAGACCACTGACTGTATAATACCCACTGTTTTCAAGATATTCAAGATGGAAACTATAGACTTCGCATGCAGCCTAATTTTTATATAACCACCATTATAGAGATCGACGATGATGGTAGATGTCTCTCCATCAAATCAGGAGTAAGTGTTTTACGCTTTCGGCATGATATACTCCAGATTCAGAAACGATAGGGATCTTGATATGGATATCCGAGTGTACGTTTTAAAAGGAGAGTTAGCTTGAAAAATACAGTAACATCAAGCAACCGTTTTTAGGGAGACTTCATAAGTTGTCGTTAGTTTAATAAATTCACTTTCTGACGAAATAAACGGATTGCGAAGTTATGAATTGTAATATAATGAACTAAAACATCCCTTTTTATCGAAGGAATTTTATTCTGTGCCTCATGACCTATAAAATGTGCTGTAGTAATAAATTTACTAAATAAATCTGTTATTATGTGTGGTGATGATTGTTACAAATTCTCATACGATGTAAAGGGATCGTAATCTGGATAGTGTTGGGATTATTTTATTTTACAACTTTATTATAGTTGTAGAATGAAATTCACCAGAGATTCTAATATAACTTAGGATTTATTTAATAGATTATCTAATCTATTAATTAATTTATCTATTATTATTAATATAATTTATTAATAAAAATATAATAACAACTTTAATACCTGTTTAATGTTTTTTTACTCTTTTTATTGCAACAGTGTTAGTGTATGCACCATACAAACAATCAAATTTATATTAGATTAGTATAAATCAGTATATTCATTAATGAATATATCTTATTTTTTTTAATAATCTAACAAAGGAGAAAACGGGAGTTTTCAAAACTAAGATTGTAATTATTGTTGAAGAAAGTTCATATACTGGGTTTCCTAAATGACCCACCCTCCTATTAACTTTCTTATGAATAAAGATGAAGTAATTTACTTGGGGGATGTTTATATGAAAAAATAAAGAGTTTTCTATGTATGGAAATTTTAGACTCCCCTCGATCCATATGGGTTATTACCCCCAAGTAATTCAAAAGGTTTAAGCAAGAGGGACACCTCATTTTAAAGGAATTAAATAAAGAAAAAGATTGGCACAGAGTGGAGGTCTCTAATGTTACCCTATAGAATTTGGTGGTTAATAAAGTTTGATTTGGTTTATAAACCCCTATTGCTTGTGAACAACTTTGTAACGAAATTTAAATGGTAAAAATCTTGAAATCTCACCTCAATTTCACTAAGATGAGGCGCTCGAAATGGCTACCATTTACTTCTTGACAAAAATAAAGCCTGCATTTCAAATAAAGCCTGTAGCATTTCAGGATCTATGTGGATCATTATTTTATGACAGTTTATAAATTCGTACTATCGCAAAGTTGAATTTTAGAGTCGTGGACAACTTTTAATCTTTAAAAAATCGGCAAATCTTGACTCTGCCATGTTTTTAAATTTTAGAAAATCCGTATTTTTTATGTCTGAATGTACCTTAACCAGAAACCGAGATATACGTATCTTACAGACAGTGTTCTTGTAATAAACATGTTACCCAAATTCAATTACAAAATGTTATAAGGCGCCTTAAAAGTTTCTCGAAATGCAGCGCTTTTTATAATTTTGACGAGTTTTTTGGCAATTCAACTAGATTTACCCTGTGAGAAGGCTGACTCCAGCTCTAAAAATGGGTTGCCGTAGATTGACTGTAACATGGTTTGAATGGTTTTGACTTGTTTGCGGTCTCGATGTGGCATCCATCTTTAAAATAAAAAAATAACGTTAGCAATGCAATGTATATTGTTAATAACCTCATTTAATATACGAGTATCATATCTACAACAATAATTAGAAAACTATTTTAATAAATTTAGACTCCTCTTCCTAAATTTAAATTATAAAACTGTATGATAAAGCATTTGCTTCTTTTACAAGTTTCTTTAAAATAAACATGGCCTTTATCTAGAAGTAACCGATATAAATACTCATACCGATAGAACGGAATCGATGTTATAAAAGCAATCCCCCTGAACTCCTCTCTAAACAATGTTTATACGACGCGAAGGGTAAGGGGAAATCCTCTGGAAAGTAATATGGGAAACTATACGGGACCTTTAGGCTCTCTACTAACACAAAAAAATAAAAAATGTTTAAACATTTTATGAGTATATTTTTTAAGTTATACTATGACTGTTATAATAGACACGATATTATACATTTTATCGAAAAAAAAATTAATAGTTTTGGAAGAGGGTTTTAGAAACTATTTAGATACCTTGTAAAGGTTCAAGGTGATGGTGTGTGTTGAAACATGAAAATTATACATGCTAGCAGTTCAATATCCAATATTCCAACGTCGTTGTAAAAATCCTCCTTCAAAACTATTGATGTATTGTTAATTTTATTATATTTAGTGACCTCATACATGACATTAACATTTATTATTAATCTACTGGAAAATAAATATGTAGGTATAAAACCAATATTAACAACTGTTTACAAAAATGTTTAATCAGTTTCTCTTTATATACTAATATTATTTGAGATTTGAACTTCCCGCAATAAACCAAAATTAATTCTCTCTACTAAGCTTTAATTTGAAATTGTGTGACGATACCAAAACCCATCGGAGGTTATGAAATTCGTTAACAACAATGGTCAGGGTTGAACTTTATGTCAACCGTTATGCTTAGGTTTATGACCGATATGCTTCGATTTAAGGCCGTATGTAAGCTAATGGTTTACCGTTATTGAGGGCTTTGATTATTATGACCACGTTGTGATGTCACACTTAATATACATAAAAAAATTTCACTACTTCATATTTCATAATATAGTTAGGTGCTAAATAGAGTTGCAAATAATTATAGTAAATATAAACAATTGAAGCATTTACTGTTGCATAGTTCTGAATTTACGTTTTAAAGAATTTTAAAAACGAAATGATATATTACAGGACAAGTGGTTGCATGTCAAATGGTTATGTACCGGATGTACTAACTTAACTATTTCGTACGTCCCACTCCCAGGGCCCTTCTGTATCTGAGTTGTTATTTAGCCACGTCAATATGTAAGTTCCATCTTTTATTGACCAGATGTACATTAAGATATTTTTAGATGAAAAAAAAAATGGGTGGAATCATATCATAATAATAACAAACTGTAATCATATGAAAATGGCGTGTTTAAACATATTTCATGAAATTAAGTTGAATGTTTTATTGAACTGGACAATGACATACATTAATGCATTTTCATCGATCTCAGTGTTTACTGAAAATGAAAAAAAGGAAAAAATAATAGAAATGAAACTTCATGCAAAAATTTAAGTCTGTACTCGTATATCGTGCGGAGAGACAGAGAGCCAACAGAAATACTTCAAAATACTCCTTTTGCTTTAAGGTAGATTCCTGATCTTATTTGTGCTCCGGTGAACATACTCTAGATTTATTTTGAGATATAAGCGGCGCATTTGATGTGGCCAATCACTAAATCCAGCATTACAAACTTCATTTATATGGAGTTCGAGGAGTTGCTCTGTAATGGTTACATTATTATTTAACTACTCAAAGTCTTAATTTAAAGCCAAAATACTCAAAAAATAAAAGACTCATTTTTCAGAATTCTCAATAAGCTAAGACAGGAGTACCTGTGCTCAATGCTGAACCTTTTTTATTCCTTCTCTATGCAAAAGATCTTACAGATTTCATTACCAACTGACGTAATAAGCTTTCACTAACTGTATTCCTTTATGAAGATGATTAATTGTTTGATTTTCTATCACCGTAATTATAAAGTTATATCCCTGCATTGTCTTGACCTCCGACCAAATATTTAAATGATTAGCTGCAACACTATCTTCATATCAATCTGGCTAATACTAAATTCATGGAATTTGACTCCCAAACTACACAAAACCTTTCCACATATTTTCCCCCCCAATAAATCACTCTATTAACAGTGCCCAGATCACAGGTCGATGGTCTATTTGAATAAAAAAATTAGATACAGCCTAATTTTTCCGGGTTTTTAATGCCAATTTGTTTTATAGACTTCTGACTCCAAAAGAAGCGCTCTGAGAATAGTTTTGAGGATTGGCGGAACAATGGAAGATTTCTTCCGATCAAGTGGTTCTCTAATATTGGCAAGCCTTTTAATTTACATTCCATGTCGTAAATTGTTTTAAACAGGAGTAATTTATTTTGATTTCTTAGATAGTTTTTAATAATAAAAGATACAAGCAAAACCTTTGTAATTAATAAACTCAGTACACCCCTTTTTCGAAAATTTTCTTTTTTACTTTGGTCTAAAATTAATGAATTCGTAACTGTTTATTGGAAATACAAATATTTTTAAAATCATTTAAGTTCATTAAAGGATTCTTATTTGGCCGGTACATTTTTCTATAGTATACAAGAGGCCTTTGGATGGATCCCGATGCAATGCAGCAGGTCTAATAGCTTTCTTATGTTTATTGTTTTTGTTATTTTTTTATGCCTTTTTAAAATCGTCTGTGTAATACTATGTATATTTATTATTATATTTTAGGTTTTAGTTTTTAATTTTAATGGTCTCATGTTTTTTTTACTATTAATTATTAGTGTGGGCTGACATGTATGGGCTTACAAAAAAAAAACTGAATGTTAACCTGTTCTTAATAGAGGATTCAATTAAATTAATGCAGGCAGAGGGTTTTTCAGGCCTTCCAGTCATGGGACTTAACGCTCAGCTAACAAACTAAAAGGTTTTCAAAACTTAGAAGAAAATGTATGCACCCGAATGCCTATATCGACTAGATGTAAATTGTTCCCCTTCGTTTTGCATTGAAAATTGTGTTACGCAAAGTTACGGCAAAAGCAAAGGCTGATAGACATGATTTGTCTAAAGTATAGAAACTCTGAGACAAGGGGGCAAGAGGTTTTGTTTACCAAAAGAAACAAAAATTAAAAATATTATTAAATGTAAATACAACCCGTGTAATGAGTGGAAATACAGTAAATATGCTTTAGTAATTTAAAGAAGCTCAAACAAACAATTAATTTAATTATGAATATATAAAACGAATGTAACGGTTTACATTACGCTTTACAGATCTGTGATTTCATATTATGTATTTCAGAATCAGATTTTACTCGTAACTTGTGTAAATTAGACAAACATAATTTTTACTTTATACAGTACAATAGTGCAAAACATTGTATTGAACAAGTTGTGAAGACTGTTTGTTAAAACATGCCTGATACAGGCTTTTAGAAATTATTAACTCGAACTTTTGCAACACGTTTTTTACAATTAAAAAGCAAGTTTATTAAATAAAAACTTTTTTTATATACGTTTAAATCCGATCAACTACAGAGCGTACTAAAACGTATGGGTGCTTTGAAATCAAATCTTGTCAAGGCTTTCCCTTCATCAACAATTATTTTTAGATTTTTATTTATTAAAAAACCTCTAATTTTTTTGACATGATATACTCAACTTTCGACAGGCTAATATAAACATGCTTCATATGGCTGCTTGTTTAGCCTTGTCTCAATGTCTCAAATTGTTGGAAAATATGGGTTTTTTGGTTGTTAAACACGTTTATTATGTAATTATAGTGATTACCTGTAGCCTAAATACAAGATTGCATTGTGTAAAATGCTTATTGAATTCGCATTTCGAATCGTGTCTGGCTTTTAATTTATCTCTCTAAAGTCAGGAGGGATATTTAATTGTTACTAATGATCATGCAGACATGTAATTTAAAGATGACACCTCTCCTAACGTATAAGTTCCTCGGCAAAATTAACAGTAAAAGCCAAAACGACAGACAGTTTATGCGTTGTGTGGCCAAAACCCCAATAACGGCACCGCCACGGCGGCGGTCAATCCCTCGGCTTTACTGCGAATTGGTTTTGTCGCCTTCACCAAGCTTCTCACATACAATTTGATTATTCTCTCCCAACAAAACACATCTAATATTATCTTATTTGTGAGTTCCCATTTTGAATTTTTTTTGAACCAAATTTATCAATAGTTGTATTAGAACATATTTAATCCATACTATTAAATCGTACAATTTAATAAAAACAGTGTTTTATATATAAAGTTTTTGGTATGAATAAAAAAAACTAGATAACTTTTAAGATCGTTATTATTTTATCTTAACCTAAAAATTGGTGAGTTTGGAGAGTTAAAATATTTTAAGGCTACTTGAAATTCGCTCGCTCTGAATATCTATGAAAAAGTAGAGCTACAGAAATGTTTCGTCAAGAGATAAAATTACAAAAAGTATTATTGAAACGACCAGAAAAGAATTTTACACCTTCAGGTAAACATAGCTATGGATTCTTTTGATTTTTTACAAACATAACTAATTATAGATAAAATGCAATATATATCATCAACTTAGACTAACAATATAAAAAACGCAACACGCACGTTAATTTTTAGAACGTCCAGAAATATGCTTTCTAATCTATTATATTATCTACTTCCGGTTACATCAAAATATATTTCACTGTGACTTGCTTTTCAAACTACAAAGCGTACAGTGTTTATTCTTGTACAGTGTGTTACTGTATAAAAGCACGCAAATTCGTAATCATACGTAATTAATTTTAATTGAGTTACTGTACCATTATTACAAGGTAGAAGTAAGCCACATCAAGAGTTTCGTAACACGCGTAGCTGAAGTCGCATGGACAAATTTCATTTCTGTAGCTCATTCTATTAGTCTTAATATGTGTCAACTGTTCAAATGTCATATGATGTTAATAAGTTTTGTGTATAAATGGGATTATTCTACAATTTTATCGCTGAAATATATTTACCCATAAAGAAGAATAAAAAATATTCATTAACGCTTAGCCAAATGCGTGGAGTTGTAACGCATTATTATGATGCAGGATTAAAATTCGTTGGCAGTTACATGCACCATCATCGAGCTTGGTGTTGTTTACTTGGAAAATAAAGCTTCACGCGAATTCTCTAGTCTGCAAGTCTACTAGTTTTTGAGATATCGATAGTACATACAGAGGAACAGAAATTATTTTTTTCCTGCCTCTCAGTGATAGTATTCGATAAAGCTTAAATAGTTTGTATTGTTATTTGTACCCCTTAGCCAAAATAACAATGTCACAGCATTTTTCATAGATATTTTGTTTTCTAGCTTGAAACCGACTATCAGACAAGTTATTAATAGTCACACCACAATCAGCAAACTAGATCAAGAGACTGAAACTCATAAATTTGAAGGCCTAGGTACGGTATTTTCTTTTTCAAACATAAGTGATTTATATATTAAAAAAGTCAAGTAGTGTGCTTATACAATGAAATGTGGCTCCGGCACCGATACTATAATAATTAATAGAAGACATTTAAAGAGTTTGTATGGGGTATTAATATGTATGATCACCTCTGATTAAATGATTGAAATAGGTCCAAAAGGGCAGGTTGTGGAAGAAAATAGTTTTGAATTATCTACCTTGTCGGATTTCAACCAATGGAATTATGGAGGAGTCACGTAGACATTTAGGGGGTTGAGGGTGGTAGATAAGAAAGTGCTTCAATTTAAGTTTTCTATAAAAAGTGTTGATTAAGTTTATAGAGTGGATTCTATTATAAAAATTCTGTACGGGGTTTACGTGAATAACGTTCAGAATGTGTACATTTCCTTTTAATGTTTCAATTACTTTTTCTTAACTAATTATTCTATTTTATTTTTACACTGATGTGCCGCTCTTGGATAATCATCGGATTTGCAGATACTTTAGTTTGGATATACCAGTAAATATTCTACTTTGCATGTGTAAAGGAGCCAAACGAGCTAGAACTTCAGATCACGAAAAAAGAAAAATGTCTAAGTACGCGCATAAGTAAGGTATGAGCATCTTGTGTACGTCATAAGCAACTCAATTATTTTATTACATTAATCGAATTAAATTGCATCCGTCATTCCTTAGTAATATTACAAATTCGACAGTGAGTTTGTTGGGGGTTGTTATGCCTTCACACGTAAAACTATTGTAACCGATGATCAAGAAAATCTTACATGGACATTCTAAACATGGTCTCTGGTTTAAAATATAAGCCTATTCACATTTAAATATTAGTATAAAATCTGTTTCATTTATCGTATTGGAAGGCAAGGAGTAAGCTATATAGTAACAATACTTCTTATTTCAACCCTTTATGCATCCACCGTCGACATTAAGAAAATATACAATGAGTTAAAAAAATCAGCAAAGATTAAGAAAATGTCCACATAAGAAAAAACTACACACAGTATACAGTAAATATTATGTACACATTACGTGATCAAGTACTAATGCAGATATCAAAGACGGTTACTATTTAACTTGTACTATAACTTTACATACTGTTATAAAACCTATATTATTTGTCTATTCACAGATGTAGGCTTCTCAAATCTGTGCATATATGTACCTTCTTGATTGGAAATATACTTCACTTACTACTGCTCATACAGTGCACAAGCTACTAAATTGCGTGCGGACGGTACAGGTAACTGCTAGGTAAACATGAAACTTATTCACATTATGTGCTTAAGTTGTAAACATCAGTTACATTCTGATGTTATGTGTGACAATAAATTAGATACTTATCTAGATACAAGAACAACAAGAACAGTTAAGAACACGACTAGAGACTTAAAGACAAGGTAAATTATATTATCTCGCATCTCTAGTAACAGTTTCTAAGCTAAGGGTTGATTATATTACTTTGCGTGCTGACAGTATTTAGTTAGGCTGAGTTTTTCATCACCTAATGGAACATAAATAGACCCCGCCAAATCAAAGTGATAAATATAGGTAGAGGTTGCTTGTACGGGCCTCTGCTATCAAAGCACCATTAAGATCGAGTTGATACCAAACACCCTCTAGGTCTACTTTGGTAACGATTGTATAGTTTGAATTGCATTGCGTTGGTTTTAAAGAGTATAAAGAGTTGGTTTATTTACTACACAGCCTAAGGCAAAGTTATTAAAACGTACTCGTTAGCTTAGTATGAACTCATAGGTTACATTTGTTTCATATTATTGTCATATTTTATTGTTTTAACTACAGAAAAATGCTTACCTATTGTATGAACCAATAGTATTGAGAGTTATTTATTTCCGAGAATTAGAAAACCCCCTAACACATGTTTTATTATGTATTTTGTTGTTGAGAAGTATTCTATTATTACAAAACCTTCATTAAAATCTGCCTCTTTCCTACCCTCATAGTAAAGCTAACATATGTTTACATTATTAGAAGTTTTGTGACGTTGTTCACATACAGTTTCGTACGGAAATGAAGTGCTAGGTATCGTTGAACAAAATTATAAATATTTTTAATTAATAACTAATAGACAAATAATGTTCCCCTTAAAAGACTTATTTGGCTCAGTTTAACAAGATGAAAGCTGTTAGTATCTTTGAGATGTGGAATGTAATAGAAGCAACATATGTAAAACTATAGTTATTTAGTTATTAATATTATATTCCAATGAAATATGTAAGGCAAATATCACATAATATTTCACAAATCACAAATAAAACTATCAGGGCGGTTAAGGTTGTTTTTAACTACATATAGGTCATACACAGTGAAGAAAAGTTTGTGCCACATTTAATTCTGTCTTCCTATTCATCACCATCCGTTTACACTTTCATTTTCCACGGTTTGATTTTATAAATCGAAAGCAAATTTTCCTGAAATAGAGATACACTTGGAAATTATCATGGCCATTGGGTATAAGACGTTTGTCCTGTATTCCACTCTATACTACTATCTAATGCCTCCTCCCATCCTTAATCAGGTTATTAACTTACCTCTTACCTCTTAACCCAAACGTGCTTGCTAGTCCTTCATGACGCATTTGTGACTTTTATTCGCGAGCGATCATCCTTTTAACCATAAGGAAGTCAAGAGTAATGCCAACCCCTCCATCCATCAGAAACCAGTACCATATATTGCGGAACAACATGCAAAAGAGTGCAACTATATTTCTTCTTCCTTAAACCAAATTACAATTTATCGATTGATCATATATCTAAATAACATTACATACAAACAATGGCCACTCGAATCGAATCATTGTTTTAAATCAAGTGAAACTGGCATTATTAAGAATACAGAAGAACCGTGCATTATGTGAAACACATAGGGAAGTCGGAAGTTTACAAACTGAACAATACAGGGCCAAGACAACTTCCCTAAAGCACACCTCGCCGTTTCATAAAATATTATTCTCACTTCCTACCTTTGTTAGTTAACTGGTGGCTTCCTGTCCAAAATACGACTCCCTCCATTCAATAGCATTTTAAACAAAACCATAAAAATCGTGTTGTCCACAGGAATCTATGGCGAAAGACTCGAATGCCTTGAGGATAGCCTAGGGAATTACTCTTATTGTTTTAATGACTATACTGAGTTTTAGGCAGCATATTATTATGGACTCACGTGTTCGGGAAGCTGATGAGCTAATATTTTTCTGTGAAACTTATTATATTGCATGTAATATCCAAATTGGTCTTAGCTAATTAGGGTTATAAAGGGTGCCAAGTTAAATAGTTTTGATCAAAATACATTTCGAAGCACTTCAAAGACGTTTACTTTATTTTATTTAGTAGTGGATTTGCTTCGTTTTTCATTTGTGATTATGAAAAATTTCGAAACGAGTTACTGTTAAGAGAAGAGAAGAGTATGTTTTCTCGCTAAGTAACATTTCACTGACCATTTCAGCCACATTAATTATTTATTTAACGTAAGCCTAATTGGTTTGGGATTATCACACTACTGAATTTCTCATCAGTATTGCACTTACTGAATTTTAGAATAATGTAACATTACTTGCTATGATAAGTTATTTGTATTTATCCTATACACGGTGTTTATTACTGTATCTCAACACCTATATTATGGAATTTGTTATACGGGTCAAGATAAATGACATATGTAATAAAAACATAGTACGTCTAGCTGTTTTTGTTTTATATTGGATGTTTTTTATAAGAAAAGTTTTGTGCTTGAAATTCAACATTTGATAAACAACGAAATCTCTAATATTCAAAAGCAGAATAACTTTACAGTTGAAAATCAAAGCTTGTTTGTTCTTTGTGAGCGTGGATCGCCCATATTGAGTTAGCTTTGGTATTTTGTTTATATATTTATTTGATGTAAAATTGTATTTATACTTTATGAAATTTGTTTCATCATATTAAGTTAACTTTCATGTGAAGCTCCATTGTATTAAATATAAGCTGAAATAGAATAATAATCACGTTTATATTTTGGATCCATTAACAATTATTTATTTACAGTTCGGTTTGCAAACAAACGGTTTGCAGGGTAACTTACTTTAGTTTGCGTGCGAAATTAAAATGATACATAAAAGGAAAGCCTGTATAAATGTAATTAGGAATTGAAATGATGGAAAATGACAAAACATTTCGGCTTGACGGCTGGGTTTGACAGCCCTTGACATGACGATTACCAAACAGTCATCTCCTCCTTTATCATCGGAGCAAGTCATATCTATCTCACTCTTATCTCCATACTTCTGTTTGCTTTCTCTCACTCTTTCTCTATCTTTCCCTCTCTCTATCCCCTTCCCATATCTATTCCCATTGCCACTTCCCCATTCTCTTTCTCTCCTCCATATACCTTAACAAAAAATCACTAAGATCTGTATCTCTGTCCTGTACTCACAAACACAACATGTTTTAAATATTAGTCAAGAATCTCTATACATACTTCCGGTCTTTATAATTTTGCAATGCATATATTATGAAGTAGAAGGTGAGAATTTTATGTCCAGTTAAGATATATAAATAATAGTAGAGGTTTCTTAACATTCTATAAAATAAATAAATAAATTACCGTCCATAATTATACAAAATAAATGGACTTCAGGCAGGCCAGAAGATTATGGAATATGGAGCGAAATGTCTGAAGTTTGAAATGTAGTAATATATTAATTTTTGTTTTGATAAACATTGTATTTAAAATTCGAAAATCCCATTTCTATGTATAAGCGTGCTCAACAATCATTCAAACCAATAGTATATAGGATGTACAATCCATGGAGAAAAAAATTATATTCAATTCTTCTTTGCTTCCTGCTTGAAACCATAGCTATCGTATAAAGTAAACTCATAATTTGACATAAGATGCTGATTAAATACTTAAATACACTTCCTTACCACACAACACTCTATAAGATCAACGTCTTGAAGTCCATCGACGACATAATACGTTTACAGATAGTCTTTATCTTACCACGCCACTTCGTCAGTGGTCTTTGCCTGTACTAGTACCGTATTTAGTAAATAACTCACTACCTATAGTACACGCTATTAACACTAAGACTACTAACAAAGTGCTGTGGTGAAATAAAGACTATCTGTGACAGTATTATATGCTAATGAAACAGGATTTTTTCCGGACATTTGGCATCGTTCAGTGATAAAAAAATGAGTAATACTATGTTTCGAGATATGCAATCTGACCTCTTCTTCAGGTAAATAACTAACTTAACACATTTGTTACGAACCTAAAATGTTTAGGAACTAATGCACATACACATTTATAACGGTAGGTAAAAGGAGTGTGTCATGATAGTTTAGTGTGTTTAGTATGCATAAAATGGTGATCAAGTTTCAGAAAATTAAACCAAAATGGTTCAAAATGCACATAAAGGTTATTTAAAATAATTATTGTATTGTTATAAGGTTAATTGAATTATTAAAAAAAATGATTGGTTTGTATAATTTTACTACAAGAAATAACAGATAATAACCCTGTACCGTGATTATAAATCTGTTTCATAAATAGGAATAATGTGTCTAATTAAAATCAGATGTTAATAGAAATGCAACGGTAACAATGTCTGGTTGATTATTCAAACAGTGACTCGTAAATAATATTTAACAGTGAAAGTTATAAGAACACTTAACTTTAATAAAGGATACAAATAATATTTATCAACCTAAACTTTTTCATTAATAAAAAGATCTATAAACACGAAATAAAAAACTAAAACCCGCTCCTGAGACTAAACCAAACAAGTGCCTGTAATTAAAATTTGTACACAGGTGCTCTGTAAGATGTATTTTAATATACAAACGTCAAAAAAAGTGGGATAATTTTCTGTTTATTCGCAACAGAAAACTCATACAACCAAATTTGTACTAGGATTGTACATTTAACAGCATAGAATGTAATGATGGTGTCCTGGAAATGAGAAAACCAAACTGCACACCAAAATTTACATAAACTAAACAGTTTGATAAAGTTCAACATGGACACAATTCGATTGCATATTCACTCTGCGCGACAGAGAGAGTCCGTTGCTTGATACTACAAATTGCATACGTTCAATTCTAGTGGGCAATCCATCAATAGTGAAGTAAATTAGTACAGTGACACATGGAATTTATTACTTTGTATAGTTTGGTTAATTAGATTTTTCAGCATTTATAAATTTTGTTCTTGGAATTGTTGAGACGAAAAACATACTATAATACGGATGTGTTGTATTAAGTTTAAAATAAGTAAAATGTCAACCTAACTACAAATTACTTAATTTGTAAGAGCTGAGTACAATCAAATGTGAATTTAACAGGTGACATATTAACTGATGTGGCTTATCCCTCCAATAAGAAGGAAAATTAATAGAGATGAAAGTCAATGTTAAAATCCTGCATTGCAGTAATCTTGGAAATGTTATCACCTAAAACGGCGAGAAAATGATACATTAGAATTTAAATAGATGTGCAGAGTTAAGAAGTGTAAATTAATGAAATTAATTCCATTCATCTAAATAATTAGCGTATCGGAAATGTTATGTTCAAATACTGTTTATTTTCTGTTCACCTCTATTGCAAATAAATATTATTAGCCTATTATTAGAAGTTGCATTGAAGAATTCAGAAACTATACTATAAAAAGGTTATCTATATTACTATATTATATATTTTACTATATTAAAACATAATTGCACTAGATGGCTTTCTGTCTAACTGAAGAATATTTGTCATATATATATATATATATATATATATATATATATATATATATATATATATGAGTACACTGTACAATCCATATGACAAATATTCTTCAGTTATGACAGAAAGCCATCTAGTGCAATTATGTTTTAATATAAATAAATAAATATATATATATATATATATATATATATATATATATATATATAAAGGCACAACTGGTGATTTCACTGTCACAAACCATAATGATGAAATACCGACAGGAAAATTAGTTGAGTACAGTTAAATTTATTCGAGAAGTAAATACAAGAGAGGTAATCTTATGTATTTTAAGAAATATTTAGAATGAAATAAGCTATATCCTTGTAATGTTGTAAGAAACATCAGCGAAGCCTGATTCTGAAGTAATTGAGAAAGTAGTAATAATAAAGGATCCTAGGATTCTTTACCTAAAATACAAAACAGATTAAAATAATCCTCTACCTACGTTAAAAAAGTCAAATAAAATTGTTTACAACAATATTAGTCAATTTGTTTCCGTGCTATTTCTTTAACTTACGATTATCTGAATAGAAGTATAAGGAATCGGTAATACATTACTACCAAAAATATATTCTACGCTCTTTACTACGATGAAAATTTGACAAGACGTAATGCTATTATCCTGTAGTCAAGGATTATAACTATCAAATGCTCGTCTCTTGCACTTCCCCTATGAAGAATCATTGTTATCGACATCAGCAGTTTGACTAAGCCTATTCTGATATCAAGGGCTTGTATATAATACTGGAATTATGAACGAGGAGAGCGTCTACATCGAAAATATTGCGTAATAGGATGTAAAAAATGTTTATAAGTACACTAGCTGGGTTTTATTACTGTGTCTGATAGTGTTATAAAACCATTGGTTAACATTTACTGCCATTCTGATGCTAACGACCAAACTTACCGGTCTTAAAAATATGCATTTGTGATTTTATCTTTGGATAATCGGAGCAGAACTTTCATAGAATCGTCGGTATATTCTGGAAAAATATTGTGTTATGCATAAAAAAATTATCAAATGTGAAACAATTTGTCACACAGTTACAAAAACAATTTGTTGATGTAATAAGTAACGCCTGTTTTAAATGCCATCATAATAATCTTTAAATATGTGTAGGTTATTGGAAGAAAACACTATATAAAAAAAGAAAAATGTTCGATATACTTCAGTTTTGAACTTGATACCTTGAAAAGGTTAGGAACACGCCAGGCCAGAAGTCAAGAAACAGGCGCGAGTTACATGCTCATTTCATTCTCGAGATATCACGCTGACTTTACTAACCCTCAGCCAAATATACTATGGATGGACATGCACCATCATCAGACTATATCTTGTGTATATACAAAACGAAAAATAACGAAAGTCTCGGACCTATCGGGTGAAGTAGCCTCATCAATTGTGTTTTCCTTTTTACTTTTTAACTGGTCAAATGACTCAAGTTGAATTGAATTTGGAGTATAGCTCCAGTTCATATTCCATTTTAATTGCAGCATCTGGTATCTGAAGCTGTCTCTGACTTGACTACTGGAATCTTTATTCATGTTCGTCTGAAGAGATTCAAAGAAAGGCGACGACGAAAAAGCTCAAAACCAAATATTTACATCGTTTTGACTTTAGAGTTTAGAGACACTTATAAATAGGTGAAGTGGTAGTCTCGTCCTTTCATCAAGTACATAATTGAGTGAACTAGGATTTAATAGAGACTAACTCTAATCACGGAGGAGCAGCCGAGTTCCCTACACGTAACGTAGCTACGGTAGGATGTGTATTTATTTGATTAAATTTCAAGTTTACCTTCAGTTGCGGCGTTTGGTATTTGATGCTGCGATATACGTCTCAAACGTCTGATGCCAAAATCGTTGTGTGTCGTAAAAATCGCTGGGGTTTACGCCCCAAACAATGTTTTATGTATCCTAGACTTTAGCAGTTTCTATAATCAGGCAGCCACGCAAAAGCTAGATTCAGTGAAAAAAAACCTTCTGTAGACCAGAAATGTCTACAAACTGGAAACACACCTACGTTTAAAGCTGTCTTAAAATAGGAGATCTCGTGATCTCTTAAATCAGAGAGCTCTCACATATCAGAATCTTCTGGAGTTTGACAAAACCTCCCTTTCTTTTTATAGAAATTTCTTATGTTATATAGCTTTTTATAGAAGTATGGGGTTCAATACGAGTCCATACATTAGGAAAACTTTCAGGCCATTTGTGTAGTATATTTTCATTGTTGTTAGTTTAATTCTTAATTATTTCTAAGTTTTATTCAAATTATTACTGGGTAGTATTTTGAAAATTTCACATGTATTCTTCTTTTTTCGAAATTATTGCATGTTTAGTTTTTCTAAATATGATATACTGCAGCTGATTTTCTTTTGTATTGTGATTTTTCTCTAGTGTGAGCCATGTGTTCATTATGTAATCGATTTTTTCAATATATTTTTATAATAACATAATAATAGTCTATTAAAATTATTTACAAAATTTATCTCTTAGAAAACCTAAAAATTATTGTAATAATATAAATAGTTATTTATACTTTAAAAAGGTTCTTGAAAGGCCAATAGTAGAAAACAATCCAATAGAAAAATTTATAGCAATTAAGGAAAGTTACGTTTAAAACAAAAGTAATGCGGCAATGGTTTTAAGAAAAGGTAAAGCTCGACACCAAGAAAAGAGGAGGGAATAGAAGGGCGGGGGTGATTACAATTTCTTATTAACGTCGTCTTATCGCTCCTGAAGTCGCTTTAGATAATGTTTTCATCTTTCTTCTATATCTTCTTAGTTATTGGAGCACAGGGTAGGAAAATTGGTAAAATTATTATATTTATGCTATATTTTGGTAATAATTTTAGTGAATTTGGCGTAGATAAAATTAGTAAAATTGATTTGTATTTTTATTATTACATATAATGATATCCTCAAAGAGATAATCTTTATATAGTAAATTTTACTCTTTATTTGGAATGACATAATTTAGAACTGGTGGATGGTTTTTTTTCTAGAGACAAACCTGGTGGAAGTGTTACTTGTCATATTTTACCCTCCTTTCATATCCAAGGATCAACATCCAGTTCCATTTTATGTTTCACACGACTTGATGCCCAGCCAAAAAGAAGTAATAAATATTTATACTAAATTTTAGCGTTACATTTTTAAAAACAGAAAACAAACTCCCTAAAACTGTGACCAAAAATATTTGATGGCTTTGACTCAGATTATTGTGAATTATATTAAGATGGATAACAATTTTATTTGCATAAAAAGTTATTTTTTGGGAAATGAGAAAATCCAAGAAAAAGAGTCAAATTTTATTTTAAATTTTTTTATGAAATAGCTGGTAGAAAATTAATAATAAATTTAACCAAATTAGTATCAAAGATACATCATAAGTAACATGAACGAAGAATTTAATTTGGGTAACACAATTGTTTTATTTTGTTTGTGTTCAAAGGATAATTGATGGAAATAAGTTTAAAACTAGAGATAGATGTTTTAACCTGATACATAACTACTGTTTTAGGCAATGTACCATATATTATAATAATGTATAAGAGTATTATTTACGTCTACAAAATGATATTAACTTTATAACAAAGTAAACTATTAATTTTGAAAGGTTACAATACAAAAATTAAATAATATTAACTTTATATAAGTTATATACCAGTCTACATTAAACTGTACAGCAATAGATATAATTGGTTTTATGTGAAAAGTGTACGAGAATAAATGAGGTTGCATTTAAGAAGATTCCAAGGTAGGTAATGATATCTTGTCTAAGCTACGATACTCACAGAAATAAATTGTATTTCTTTGTTACCTGAAACAAAGCGCAAGAAATATTATACACTAATTTAAAAAATAACATCATTATGTTTAACCATAAATATTTCTTAAAATTTTGCTCAAAACAATAAGTAAATATATTAAATATACTAAACTTGTATTTTTAGTTTCTTATTTTAAGGGTTTTAAAAGGAAAATATACAGTTAGCATATTGAATTATGTTCAAAATATAAACAGAATACATGATGTCTATAAGTAGGATACAAGTACAAATGCTAAAATTAAAATAGTTTTCTGAATATAAGTATCTGTTCTAATATCTTGAGCAATATAATTTCTCATGTTTTTTGGATTTTTACGCTGTTCCTACCAATAACGAGAATAATAGAGTATTTTTTAAAATTATAATATTCATATAGTATTTAATCAAGTTAACTTCAAAATTTCATATATCATTGTCAATTTTGTCCAACATAGTAGGATTATGTTACTGAAACCAGTTTATCAAAATACAACACAGTACAATAAACTATTGTAACAGGAATTTTGACATTTTATATAGTTATATGTCACAAAAACAATCTATCGCCCAAGAAACAGTACAAACAAATGGAAAAAAACTTGTTCTTGTAATGTTTCTTCTTGCTTTCAAGAAGTTGGAACCTACTATCAGCAATATGAAATTAGGTTATATAGTAATTAATTTGATAAAAAAAAATAAAGATAAGTTAAAAAGATGATTCAATATTTAAGCAAATAAAATAAAGTTTCAGTTGT
Organism: Homalodisca vitripennis; assembly: GCF_021130785.1. Lineage (NCBI taxonomy): Eukaryota > Metazoa > Arthropoda > Insecta > Hemiptera > Cicadellidae > Homalodisca > Homalodisca vitripennis. Next base: position 21,094 of record NW_025777288.1, read on the forward strand.
ATTCTAGGATATTGGTTTTATTAACTCGATCTCTTTACTACCGTACTAATTACTTGAACTCAATTAACAGTGTAAAGAAGACAAATACGATATTTAAACCATTGCTTCAGTTTCGTTACTCATCCAATAAGTGCCATTCTAAAAGTCTAAAAGCTGTCACAATAAAATTATGTTCTATGCGATATGCTACACGTGTTGGTATGTTACAGATTTCATCTTTTATGTGTAGTTCGATTTTGTTTATGGTTTTATTTATATTTTCTCGTTGCCATCATTGTTATCCATAAAATCAATGTAAAAAATTCTTTAACTCTCAGTGAATTAAATCCTATGAAGTGAGATGTACCATCTATGACCTCAGTGTTCCCCATATAAATGAAACTTCACACAATTCAAGTCTAGTAGTTAAAGTATATTTTAGCGTATTACGGTGTATGATCAGCTCTTATTAAATTTAACTGTTCTATATGCACATATTAGTATTGTCTACCTTGTCGGAGGTCAACCAATGAAAATGTGGAAACGCCAAGTACACATTCAGGGGGTTGAGGGTGGTTGATAAAAAGTTGTTGAATTGTTTTTTTTAATACGTTCTGATTAAGCTAATAGAGTGGATTTAATTACCAATTCTGTGCGAGGTTTACGTGAGTATTGTGTAGCATTGTTTATTTCGTATACATGTTTCTATCAATCTTTTCTAAGCTAATGATACTATTATTAATTAGCGAATAGTTAATTTAACTAATAATCTGTTCTGAAGGATTACTGTTGTAGTGGGTGAGGCTCTCATCATGTAAATGGTTTTTAGGCCTAAATGCAAGGGAGTAATCAAGTTCCTCCGACCGCTTGAATTGGAAGAGGCCGGAAAAGGCCTATCCTTCCTTTTCCTAAATTGCTCGACTGTACCCTTTATCTTTCCTTGTTGGAATTAATCACGGCGTTTACCACAATCTTAGCCATCCTAAAAATCCTGTTGTTCCAGAAACAGTATAAACGTTCTTTTAGAACTAAGTCCACTGAGAGGTTTCTTGATTTCTTGTTTTAAGTGGAAAACAACAGGAACTTTACGTATAGTTTGGTTGTAATAGCTATTTTTAGCATACTAAATTGGCCAAACGTACATTCAAACCCAATGTTATGGTCTGATACTATTGAAGTACTGTTCCAGCAAAGCAATGCAGAACCAGTGGGATTAACCTAAAAAGACTTTATAAAACTTTTCAGTAGCCAACTGCTACAACTGGGCAAGATAAAAGTAAACACGAATCTGTGACCAAACCGTATAGCCAACACAAATAGTGGTCGTATATGATTAAACTGAGCTGTAGGTTCCTTACATATTCCAAAAATTTATATAACTCAAAACTTTCAGCTTAAAATAATAACTTTGATATATCTTAATGTTCGGGTTGATTTTGTTTAATCACTCAATATTCTAATGGCAGGTAAAAACCATCCAGAGATGATTCCTTCTCAGTGAGAAAGTAAGTGATAAACGGTCTACAACTTCATTTTAATCACACATAAAAATGCCCAAGTACGATTATAAGTGAGGGAATAAGTGCCAAAGTGTACGTCATAACATCGATTTAAATATATTACTAAATTTATCGAAATTTATACTGTAACTCATTCATATTTTGCATTCGAAAATGAGTTTGTTTGTATGTTACGCTTTCACGAGTAGACTATTAAGTTAATCATCAAGACATTATTCCTGGACATTCTAAGCATGGTCTCTAAGTAAGTTGCCTATTCGTATTTTGAAAATTCCTCCAGGCTATGCCATACTGATCTCTAAAATTGCAGATAATCTCATCTTAGTCTCCAAAAGTTGATTGACAGCAAACCAAATCTATTGATTAAAAGAGCTTGTTAATTATGATCATATATGATCAGAAATCAATGATAAAGTTAGTATGTAACTTTTAGACATAAATTTTAACACTGTTATATAACCAAGCTTAGTTTCATTTTGGCAGATGAAGTTTTCTCAGACCTGTGTATGTATATGTGTATTTTCTTGATCTAAGTAACGAGGCACAAAACATAGTAAGGCCGGATTAAACTACAATGGCCATAAATATATACCACTTTTATATATTTTTTAACTGAACATTGACGTAGAACATATACCTGACTCTCCAGAAGTACTCATACACGTGCAAAACCCACCAAATTGCGTGCGAATGTACGGGTAACAGGTAGTAAACTTAAAACTATTCACATTGTGTTTACGTTGCGACATCAATTACATTCTGATGTTATGCGTGACAATAAATTATATACCTATTTAAATACAAGAACAAAAACATCAGTTAAGAACACGACTAGAGACAAAGACAAGGTAAATTATATTATCTCGCATCTCTAGTAACAATCTCCCTAGATTATATTACTTACGTGATGACAATATTGAGTTAGACTGAGTTTTTCATCACCTAATGTAACATAAATAGGCCCCGCCATATCAAAGTGATCAATATAGTAGAGGTTACTTGTACGGCCTCTGCTATCAAAGCACCATTCAGATCCAGTTAATATCACACTCTCTACTTATACTCGTACTTTGGTAACGATTGAATAGTTTGAAATGCATGCGTCTATGTGTAGTTTATATTTCTGTACATATAGCCTCACATATATTAACTACTCATAAAGGGTTAGTGTACTTGTAAGATGTATATTGCTTAAGACAAGACTATGAAAAAGTACGCGTTAACTTAACATGAACTTAATTGGTCACATTGCTTGTTTCATATTATTTTAATATTTAATTAAAAAATATAGAATAATAAACCCTTAAACACTGTTTGATATATTTTTTTATTTTATACAATGTACATTTCAAATTCAAAGAATTCATCATCAGGCAACTTACAAGTTCCTTAGAATTTGAAATATACTTGTACAAAATAAACAATATATCAAAAAGTGTGAGTGTATAATAAACAAATTTATTATTGTATACTTGAATCAAACGCTTTTCGAGGTTACATCTCTAATATTTAATTATTTTAAGTACAGAAAAATGCTCATCGCTTTATGTACCAACAGCATTGAAACGTAATTTTTTTAAAGCTAGACTATTATCCCAAGAATGTTTTATTATATATTTGTTTTGGTATGCCGTGTGTTGTATTGCTTTATTAAGATCTGCCTCTTGTAGACCCTCATATTAAAACTAATTTCGTAAATTATTATTAAAGCATTGTAGACCATTTAGGATGTTATATGTCCAATATTTCGAACTGAAATTCAGTTGCTTGTTGCCGTAAATCTTAATTGATAGAGATTTATAATTCTTAAGTAAATAACAAGTTGCAAGGTTGCAAGCCTTTTATGTTTTATAATGTTGTTTAATAAGATACCATCTTATTATAGATCTTAATTGATAGATGTTAACGTTTCTGAGAGACAGTGTAACAGAAAAACACGTGTTCATGCGAGACTACAGTGTTTCAGAATATAATAATGTCAGAGTAGTTAAAGTTTTTTTAAAATACATATTGATCACACATAATGTAACATAAATTAAAAACAGTGTTTAGAGACGTAGATAAATTTAAACGATATTTCACTGTGACAAATGCTAAATTATGCAATAATGTGCCAGTTAAATTTTTAATATGTTATTTAATTTTGTTTTGTTTCTAACTGAAATGTTTAGAATAATTGAGGCAATTACAATACCATTTGTTCTAAAATGTTTTGATTTCTTATATGATTGAAGATTATGGTCAAAACATTTTTTAAGTTATAAATTATACTATTAACTAAAGTAAATTAGTGAACGAGGTGTTTATAAAGAGAAATAATTAATACATTTAAAATACTGCTTACTACTGGTGTATTTGATAGGTACTTAAGGAGTTCGTAGAAATTGTCTTTTTTTAAGTGTTAGTAATTTAATAGTAGTTTATATATATTAATTTTGTTAACTCTTTTACAGTCTTATTTAAAAATTTACAATCGATCATTAAAAAATTGTTCAAATTTAATAATTGGTACAACTATAATAAAACATATTTACATAGTTGTACATCATGCTTTCTGTATGATCAAATGTAGACAAAAAAGGTTTCAAATACCAAAATAATTTCAGAAACTATTCTCTGTAACGTTTAAAAATAAAATATTAACAACCCTGTAATAAATATTTTTCCGAGAACAAGCTTTGTATAAAAAAGACCTTCAACCTATTATTGTCCAAGGTACAGATAATTTCATATCAGGTGATTGTGATTTTGTAGTGAGTACATTGTCATATTTTCTTTTTCCGTAACATTCATCATAAATTTTGATTTTTGGTCTCTTTAAGACTCTAAAATATACTTTAATTGAAATAGTTTTTTTCCAGTTTCCTTATTTCTATTAAACATGGAAGTAGGGCCCCACAACACAACTATGTTAAGCAATAGAGAAATTAAAAAATTCAAGGTGGTCTTTGTAACCTGGTGGAAATTATATGGTATATATTAAATATTTCAGTAACATTGCACACAATATGTGATTTTTTCTGAACCGGGCCTACACATAACTGCCAAACGCACAAACAGCTGACGTGACATTATAGCAACACCTATAAGGTTACAAGTCGGGTCGCGTGCTCTGATACCATCAGGTACTACCCTAACTGTGGGGATAAACATTACACTGGGACCTGCTCACTGCCGACGCGACATTGGTCTTTCATTTTCAGACTTTATTGGGGTCCAAGGGTTTCATAGTAATAACTTACTAAAACGAGAATCTGTAAACTACGTACGTTTATTGATTTTAACTTTACTATAGAGAGTCGATAATACTCGTACAGGCATACTTGATGTAACTAGGTCTAATACAGTAGGAAGAGAGTTTAATAGTGACAAATGACGATGAAAAATTATCGTAAATGAAATAACTTCATCATCTACGGATAGTGGCGAAATGTATATAGTGATGATTAAAATATTCTCTTTAAGATCTATAAATTAAATTTTGTATGTGAAAAATAAGCCATTCTCTGGTGGGGTGCTTTTTCAGAGATGAAACAAGTATTGACCATTCCGCAAAAGTTAACCATTCCTATTAGCATTAATAAGCTAAGACCAATCTCGATATTCTATGGAACGTTCAAAGTCTAAGAAAAATTTGAGCTCTTTAGCAGGTAGAATACTCCTGCCAAAAACTCAATATAACCATTCAAAACAATAAAGTATATTTACTAACCTACGCATCCTTAGTTGTAACTTATTTAATGTAAAAGACAACTAAAAATAATATTGTAATGCTAGACTATTAGTGGGCTTTCAAATATATAAACTATTTTGAGCTGTTGGTAAACTGATTTAAGCTTTGAAAGAATGCTCTGATACCATCAGGTAATACCCTAACTGTGGGGATAAACATTACACTGGGGCCTGTGCAGTCGCCGACGCGACAGTGGTCTCTCATTTTGAGACTTTTATTGGGGTCCAAGGGTTTCATAGTAATAACTTAGTAAAACTAGAAGCTGTAAACTTTTGTTATATACGTAACTTTTGTATAGTGACTAACGACGATGTAAAATCAGCATAGATAAAATAATTTCAATATCTATGTGTAGTGGCAAAATGTATATAGTGATAGTAAAAATAGTTCTCTTTAAGTTAAATAAATTAAATTTATATGTGGAAAATAACTCATTCTCTGGTGGTGTGCTTCCTCAGATGTGAAAAAAGTATTAGCCATCCTCCTTAAAAAGTTAGCCATCCGTAATTGCGTTAATAGGTTAAAACCATTCTCCATATTATTCGGTATATTCAAAGTTTTAGAAAAATAACAGCTCTTCAGCTAGTGGAATACATGAGTGATGAAAATATTCTGCCTAAACCCATTATAATTTAAAACAATAAGAGTACAAACAAAAAGTTATGTTGTAGTGCTAGACTATTAGTAGGGTTTCAACTCTATAAAACTATTGTGTACTGCATGTAAACTGATGGAAGCTTTGAAATAATAGTAGAAATTTTAAATTTAATTACATATAGTTTTACACCTATATAGTAGCTGGGGAACTAAACTAGGTAGAAATATGCATTTAACTGTTGTAGTTCAAACTTAATAATTCCGTACATGTAAAAACAATAAAAATTACCACTAATCTCCTTTATATACATTATATGAATGTATTTAAAATTGTGTGATACATACGTATAGAGTAAATGTAAAAAATCCATAACTATGCAAAAACATGAGTTTATTTATTTTACCATTATAAAGCTAGCAAGGCATTTCAATATGAAATTAACACTCTGCATATTTAGTTTAATGTTTTGTCCGTTGCTTTGAGGTAGGATATAATTAAAAAGAAACATGTTTAATTCGTCTTGATCCAATTTCTTGTTTTCTAACCTTAAGAAATTTGGTTAATATCCCTTGTTTAAAGGCTTAAGGACAATCAGTGACATACCTATCAGTTCGATATAAGATTTTAAAACATTTCCATATTACACCTAAATATATTTTATGTATTCAACTGATAACGATATAATATGTACTATTTATGGTTAAAAGACCTGATTCCAAATTTATATAGTTCATTACTGTAGTAATAGGTAATATTCTAGTTTACACTTCTTTCAGGTTTCTAGATGTTTAGATATATATATATATATATATATATACACACATATAATATATATATATATATATATATATATATATATATATATATATATATATATATATATATATATATAATATAGGAAATTAATATAGGAATAATTCTGATTATATTCACCAATGAGGCTCAAGTAGACATTCAATAATTGTTTAACATTTATTGCAATAATTTATCCAATATTCATAAAATGTTTTTTCGTTTAAGGGTATTTTAAAGATCTAATCACAGTGACAGAATAATTTAGTTATTATAACACTTGTGTCCCAAAAACTTAATATCTGGTAATCAACGGAATAACCAATATTGGAAAGCGGTAAAAAACTGTACAGTTGAAAAGCAAAGCTTGTTTGTTCTTTGTGAGCGTGGAGGATCTATATTGAGTTAGCTTTGACATTTTGTTTTATTAGATGTAACAAATATTTTATACTTTATTAAATTTATTTTGTGGAATTACGTTAGCTTTGTTTTGAGCGTCTCTGACTGATGTAAAAACCGAAATCGAGATATAAACACGTTTACTATTTTAGATTCCATTAAAGATTGCTTATTTCCAGAACGGTTTGACTGAGTAATTTTAGTTTGCACGTGAAATGTAAGTAATAAATAAAACTAAAGACTGTAAAAGCGTAATTAGCCATTGAAATGATGTGAATTGGTAAAGATTTCGGCTAGACGGCTGGGTTTGACAGCCCTTGACATTGCGATTACCAAACAATCATCTCCTCCTTTATCTTCGAAGCAAGTCATATATCTCTCACTACTATCTCTAACCCTTCCCCTCCTCACTCCTTTTCTCCCTCATATCAATACCTCTTTCTCTTTACCTCTCTAAAAATGAAATTTAAGTTTCAAACTTAATTTTATAGGGTATTAAAGTAGAGATATTAAAAGTGTAAACATGTGTTTTTTTTTAATTTTAAAATGGCCGCCTATAGAATGTGATATGTTCGTTATTGCGTTCGTTTCCGTAATTAATTTAGTTGTGAAGTAAAAAAAGTTTTACAATTTATATTTCGTTAAAAATATTGGTTATTTTCTACAAATAAATTTTTCCCTCGCTGTCCATTCTCAATTTTCTGAACAAATATAAATTATGACATCTCAAAATTTTAAAATTCAATCAAAAAGTATATTACAGATAAATCTTTTTCGTTTTTACAAACCAATAAAACTGTACCATACAATATTTTTCTAGCTCTAATATTATTCAGAGTAGAATAAGAATTAGATTTTCAATACAAACATTTTGGAATTATAATTTTTATAAACGCATAAAGCGAATATACTATAGTAAAATAGGCCAAAAGTTTTAAAATCGACACATAATATTATGAAATTATTACAAGGTCAATCATATTATTTTAATAATAAACATTGGTTTGCTTACGCATACTGTTATTATTAGACGGACTATTAACCTAATTAGTGATCTGTATTAGGGAATAGCAATGATCTATATTAAATCAACTATTTATAAAACTGCAGCGATGAAGTTTATTCACCATTAATGAAAAAATGATGGATTAACTAACCGCAGCAGTTACAAGAAACAGTTGGTTTAAATTAAAAAAGATTATTAAATTGCTATTTTTAATCAGTAGTATAAATACGAATTAAGTCATTTAGTATTAACCGCAGCAGTTATAAGCACAGTTGGCTTAAATGAAATAGAATATTAATATTCATTAAGCAGAATATTACTGTTTATAAATCAGTGGTAAAAAACGAATTAGTTAACTTTATGTTTATTCATTAGAGGAAATCCTTAAAAACAAATTTATATTACGGTTATACATTTAACAGTATAAAATGTGACAATGACGTACTACAAAATTAGAAGAACAAGTTGCACAGCACACCATAATTTGCATAAACTAAACAGTTTGATAAAGTTTACAGTGGACACAACTCGATTGAATATTCACGGCAGTTGACCGAGAGAGCCCTGCTGTTGCGTTGTACTACACATTTCATGCGTTTAGTTGTAATAGTAAAGTGAAATACTTTTGAAATATATGTACTCCATCAATATTGAATTAATACAAATTGGTTTGTTTAGACATACCGCTATTAATAAACAGCATATTACCTTAATCAGTTATATGTGTTATGAATAGCAATTATCAATTTTAAACCAACTATTCATAAAACTGCAGCAATGAAGTTTATTCACTAGTAATGAAGAAATGATGGATTAACCGCAGCAGTTATCAGAGCAGTTGCTTAAATGAAATAGATTATTAATATTCATGAAGCAGAATTTTGCTGTTTATAACTCAGTGGTAAAAACGAATTAGTTAACTTTCTGTTTATTCATTGTAGTAAATCCATGAACCAAAATTTGTATTGCGATTATACAATAAATAGTATAAAATGTGACAATGATGAAATACAAAATTAGAAAAGCAAGCTATACAACACGCCATAATTTGCATGAACTAAACAGTTTGATAAAGTTTACAGTGGACACAACTCGATTGAATATTCACGGCAGTTGACCGAGAGAGCCCTGCTGTTGCGTTGTACTACACATTTCATGCGTTTAGTTGTAATAGTAAAGTGAAATACGTTTGAAATATATGTACTCCATCAATATTGAATTAATCAAGATTTTTGCGGGATTGCTCATATTATTAGAAATGGTTTTTTAATTATATACGTACGGGTTTCTAATTTAGTTCTTGGTATGGACGAAACGTAAAATATTTATCTCACCAAGAGTTCAAATACCTTTTATTATATCTTCACCTTTTCATCACTAGTTAATTTAAATATTATTAGAATTTGTAGAAGAAAACTACGCTATATCCTTGAAGTTTTGCAAGAAACCTCAGCCACATGCGACAAGCGGTTGAAAGTACTACTACCTTGTAATAATCGAGAAATTAGTACAAAATTAGTAAGATATATTCAAGTGTAAACAAGAATCAGATTAAAATAAACTTTAACATCCTTAAAAATGTTCAATAAAAAAATTAATACTAAATTAGTAAACGGTAATATATTACTACTAAACAATCTATTTTAGAGTTTTTACTACGCTGAAACATTGACAAGACGCAAAGCCGCTAAGGACATAAGTATGAAAAGTTAGTATACTTGAATTTATCCTGTGGAGAGTCTCTATTATCGAAATGAGTAGTTTTAAAAAGCCAATGTCAAGGGGGTTTAATATTGTAAATAGGGTAGATTTATAAACGAGGATAACGTCTATATCGAGAATATTACATAATAGGATGTAACCGATGTTTTTGAGTACACTAGCTGCGTTTTATCACTGTGTCTGATAGCGTTATAAAACCATTAGTTATACATTTACTGCCGTTCTGATGCTAACAACTAGAGTCGCCGGTCTTGAAAAGATGCATTTGTGATTTTGTCTTTGTATAATCGGAACAGAAATCTTCACAGAATCGTATAATGTGGGAAATATTGTTTAATGCCAAAAAACTTACCATAGGTGAAAAAATTGATCACACAGTTAAAAAGCAATTAGTTGGTGTAATAAGTAACGCCTGTTTTAATGACATGATAAGCATCTTCAAACATCTGTAGAATATTGGAAGACAAAACTACTCCCAAAAATGAAGTGCTCGAAATAAAGTTATTAAAAATTCAGTTAAGAATATCCTAAAACAAGGTAGGATTACGTCAGACCAGAAGTCTCGAAAAAAGTGATGTGCAATATTTTTTTAGCGTATTTCTAAAGTCCAATGTCACAGACCGTGCGGCCATCGGCTTATTTTAGTGCCATGAGAGTTGCCAATGTGTCAACATACATACACTTTTATTATACTTCATAACAATTTTGTAACTCTTTTAAGTAGTGTGTGCATTGTCCAGAGTTTATTATCTAAAGAAAACTGAGTCTTTGTAGCATTTAATCTAGTTTTACACCGGAAGATATACCATTATTTAACGATATTTATTTCTAAATAGATGATAAATGCTGCTGAAAGAAAACCGATTTATAATAATTGGAACACTATTCACACATCATGAGTTCTTTCATGTACGATTTGTTCGATTAATGTTTCTGTTGTCTATTCTGCCGTAGTAACATGAGTTAAGTAATTGGGTTGGATGTAAGAGTACGAGAAAGGTCGAGGAGCTGCAGCGGAGAGTAATTGGGGTTGGTTATCCTTGACACTAACAAGGTTTGGCCTCGGCCAGTATCAACATTGCAGCATTAACGCTTGTAATCAGGGATTTCCTTGTTAATTACCAATTGCCAATCGGTAAATACGTAGGTATAACATCTTATTTTAATGCACTTATGTAAATTAATCCATAATAAAATAAAACCGTGTAAATAGTTACATAAAAATCCAATGAACGTTGAACGAGGAGGGGTGTTTACATAAAGCTGGATGTTTAAATTCTTATAACTGCATTTGTTTTAGGTTTTAAGGTAGACAAGCAGTAGTTTTGGTGATATCAGAATAATGTCCTGCCCTAACACATACAATGTTGGGAGTGGTGCTGATGGCTGAGGGAAGAAGATTTTCAGATTTTTCATCTGATTTATATTACAGATAGCGGACGTTCAAATTCTGTCTGTGAGCGACGCACTTTTTATCAGTACCATTGACCTCGCACTGTATCAAATCTCCCCACTCACACCGGCCATGGGGTCATGACGGGTAGACTGAGGCTTGAAAGGGGATCGGCCTCTTTTAAACAAACGTATAGTTTACACAAGCAATAATCGTGTTTACACAAATACCAAATGAGATATTTGGTATTTTATACGTCTTAGATTTTAACCTTCAGCCCTTATAAAACGCCAGGTTTGAAATACATTTCTAGTACTTTTAGGACCACGACTGTGTCTGTGTTCGCTTACTTTCTGAAATTTACGCTGCACCACTAAAATCGTAAGGGAGTTATACATTTAAAAAAAAATACTATCCCTTTTAACTTATAATATAATATTATACATATAATATATGTAAAAAACTCTATATAATTGATTTCAGGGCTTTAGTGCACTAGGCCTCCAGTAAATTGGGATTTAAATTAAGAACATAAAACTCAAAATTATCCGCTTTATTCATTTTTAAAAATTTACTTTGGAACCCAAATAATTAAAACCGTAAATATTTAATGTTTACTTACCAAAATGTGTATTAACGAATATGAATTACATTTACCCATCTTAAGAGACGCCGTGTTGAGTGGTTTATTATGAAAGTCGTGGAACAATGTACCAGCATCCCATAACAAGAGCTAAGTCGGTTTACAGACAGCTCAAGGCGCTCTGGCCCAGGAGACCTTAAGTAGACTTTAATAGGGCTTGTTAAAACATGCCCTCTTCTCGTATCCCGTCCACAGAGATCGGATTGTAGTTCGTTATCTCGAGATTCTTCGCCATTGCTGAAAGGGATCATTTTCTGAATTGCTAATTTTCTGCTATTAAAGTCCGAACAGCCACGCGATTGAAAAACATACACCATTATGAACTCAATTTAGTTTATATAGAAAAGAAGCTAAGTCCAAAAGTTGGAAACCTTTATTCAGAACAAACGAGGCTATGTTTAAAAAAACGAAAAAAATGATTTCTACGGAGGCCAAAATTTAAAAAAGATAAATAAACGACAACCGAATCAACAAGACAATTAATCTAATGGTTTAAAAGTCAAACAAAAGGCACTATCAAGTAAGCCGGTCGGATTTATTTAGAAACTGACCCATATATTAGTAGATCAATTACTGAACGAGAGTGCTACGAGTTGGGAAATAATGTAAATAAAATGTAATATTTACTTCCAGCAGACAATATTTCATATATATAAATAAAATATATTGAAATTAAATTAAGGCTATTGCCATTTATACAATTTAACGTAAATAAAAGTCATTTGACAGGTATTTGGGTCTTCCGATCATATGTTAGTTTGTTTAATTAAACGCATATGTGACAGATACGGCCAAATACAAAATAATTGAATCAGGAAAAGTAAGCGCTCTGTGGTGTAATGGTAGCACATTCACCCGGCAAGTGAGAGATGCGGGTTCGACTCCCGGAGCAAGTACTTTTTATGATTCAATGTTTATTGGAATTAAAATAAGGCTATTGCCATTTACACAATTTAACGTAAATAAAAGTCATATGACATGTATTTGGTCTTCCGATCATATGTTAGTTTGCTTAATTAAACGCATATGTGACAGATACGGCCAAATACAAAATAATTGAATCAGGAAAAGTAAGCGCTCTGTGGTGTAATGGTAGCACATTCACCCGGCAAGTGAGAGATCCGGGTTCGACTCCCGGAGCAAGTACTTTTTTATGATTCAATGTTTATTGGAATTAAAATAAGGCTATTGCCATTTACACAATTTAACGTAAATAAAAGTCATATGACATGTATTTGGTCTTCCGATCATATGTTAGTTTGCTTAATTAAACGCATATGTGACAGATACGGCCAAATACAAAATAATTGAATCAGGAAAAGTAAGCGCTCTGTGGTGTAATGGTAGCACATTCACCCGGCAAGTGAGAGATCCGGGTTCGACTCCCGGCGGAGCAAGTACTTTTTGTGATTCAATGTTTATTGCAATTAAAATAAGGCTATTGCCATTTATACAATTTAACGTATATATATATATATATATATATATATATTTACATATACATATATATAATGTATATATATATATATATATATATCAATTTCAATAGACGTCCAATAAGTCTTAAAATTTACCCTTGAATAAATTATTAAGCGATAAACACAAGAGAATACACAATTTGAATTGGCAGAACATTGGTACTCGCCACAACACTGAAGAGGACGGTTTGCCAATAATTCTTAACGGGTAATTGGTTTCGCTTTGTTGTACATTGTTGATTATCACAACTTTGTTGTTGCTACAATACATCGTAGCCTAACGGTAAATTGTTTCTGCTACAATGGTCAATTTACATTATTTATGATTACAATGGATACTGAATGGTGCAAGTTGTGTAATTATGTTTCTCACGCAGGAATGTAATTTTATATGGAATGTTATTTAACTACTGTACATTCTCTTTCTTCCATGACTAAATAAAGCTGCATATAAGTGACTTGCAATTTTTGTGCAAATTTAAATTACGAAATGATTGAAATAATTATTCAATCTTATGTATTTCTTAAATAATTAAAAATTGTTAAAATTAAAAGTTGTGTATATTTTATTCGATTATTGAGTTAAACCTTATAAAATAATTATAAAAGCAATCCTGTTACTACAAGATTGTGAAACTGCTGCAAAATAGCAGTGGTTTTATTTTATAACGCATAAATACAGTCAGAACAATAAGAAAGTTGATAGAGAATGGTTTATCTAGATATTAACTTCAGGAAACGTTCAGATCTTAAGATCATTGTCTTTAAGCTGTCCACGGTCTTCACGATATATCGAGAAGGAACTGGGCTATTAAGAGATAGGGATGTCCTTAAGACAACTGTTTTTCGAAAGATAACACACACAGGAAAATATTTAAATTATCAATCCAACCATCAAAAATCTGTCAAAGAAGGAGTAGCCTACTCGTTGTTTGATAGAGCAAAGAGCTTGTGCTCAGATAAAGATGGACTAAAAGAAGAATTTAAGAAAATTGAATCGGATCTCAGAAGCAATGGATACCCTCAATTAGTAATTAATAAGTGCAAACGAACCAGAAGAATCATTCCTGAGTCAGAAAAACAGAATTGTGATAAATTTGCGTTTATGTCAATCCCTTATGTGCCGGGATTATCGGAGAAAATTAGAAGAGTAGGTAGAAAGTACAACATTAGAACCGCGTTTAAAACACACAACACTCTTAGACAAAGTCTCGTAAAAACAAAACCAAAAAATGGCACACAGGATTCCAAAAACTGTGTTTACAGTATAAAATGTAGCTGCAATAGGGAATACATAGGCGAGACAAAAAGACCACTAAACGTAAGGATAAAAGAACACAAAGAAAACACGAGAAAGGGTTTCACAGAAAAGTCAAAAATTGCACACCATTGTTGGTCCGAAGACCATCATATGAATTGGGATGAAGCCCACATAATACATCGGGAACCACATTTCTTCAAAAGGAAATTAATTGAGGCAACATACATTAAATTGGCAGACCAACCAATCAGTCAACCATCAGTCGAGATTAGGCCGCTTTGGTTGCCAATTCTAAAAAATGAACTAAAGAGAAAACCAAAAGTATCAAACGGATCGGATATTAGTAATAAACCAATGCGGAGTCACAATATGGTTTTAAGAAGTTCATCTCGCATGAACCAATAATAACGAAAGGGCCCATTCCTGTTCCCCTTCCCTTGTATTTCCGCCATCTTGTTTTAGCCAGCCGTCACGATTGCCATTGGCTAGTCCCTCTGGTCAGTCGTAGGTGGTTAGTAGACGAGTGAAGACGTATTGTGACCTATATTCCGTAGTTTAGTTTTAATGATTAGTGTTTTGTATAGTTTTGTATTAAGTGCATGTCTTTAGTGTTAGTGAAGTTGACAACAACATGTAGGTTGTGATTCCTGACTTAGGCGTGCCACAACGCTTTAGTAAGATTTGTTTATTTTAACCTAGTTTGTAATTATGTATTAGGTTAGTTCTTCACCTGAAGAAGAGATCAGATTGCAGATCTCGAAACGTAGTGTTACTGTTTTCTTGTTTCACTGAACGATGGCAAATGTCCGGAAAAAATCCTGTTTCCTTCACAATCCTTCCATCGTCAAAAATAACCTTTAAACAAAGAATGGGCTATAGACTTGTTATGAAGCTTTATTTCTATATAGGGAACATTGATATCGACGATTTCGTACACGCCACTCTGTGAAGTTAGGATTATCTCTCTACGCATTCGTCATGACATATTCCAGATAAAGATATAATATTACGCTTGGTAGGGATGACCGAGAAAAGAATTTATCCATATCATTAATTTACATTGGTTATTAAAAAAACAAACAGTTATGTATTTTTAAAAAATAGTTAGTTGTAGGTTTGATAAAAATAAACTTAACATTAAAGATAGTTTGTTTGTCGTCCTGCCCGAAAAATGGAGAGTAAAAATTTCTTAATGCTACTTGAAACTCACTCATAATACCATTCTCACACGTAGAACTACAGGAATAGTTACATCTTTTATTAGTTTATTTACATTAAAATAAAAACTACTAATGAAATAGCCAGAAAACAAATTTCACAGATTCAAGTAATAAATAATGACTCCTGATTTTCTTATAGACTCAAATATTTTATTACAAAAATAGAACATATGCGCTAATAAAATAAGTAACTGAAAAAAATAATACAAACAAAAAAACCTAGATCACTTTTGAAAACTTTTAAAAAGCTTCCATGCAATTTTATCGACTAATTGTGTGTATAGAAATGTTTTGGAGTTACCGACATATGCTTCATTAATGTATTACTACTACTCGTACATAAATTAAATATTTTCTGCCCCTTGCGTGATCGGATTCAATAAATATTAAGTAATTTACATATTAAAATATTTAGTATATAATACTATAATAAAACTACCTTATATAGTCCACGTTATTAAAAGAAACAAGAGGTACATAAATTTCCTCAGATAATATTTGTTCTACGTTGAAACTGACAATCAAAAATCCTAGGCCTTTATATGGTATTTTTCCCAGATATTAAATAACCTATGTGTTTAAAATAAACACGTTCTTTGCTTTTACAATTCCACTTGGCTCCCAGACAATAATCATTAACATACGATATAAGGTATTTACAGAATATTTATAGCTTTTTCGGATGTATGAACAGCTGTAATACATTTAATGGTTATATTTAGACAGATGTTTATTGTCTACCTTGTCGGAGGTCAACCAATGGAATCATGGAAAAGTAAAGTAAACACATAGGGGTTGAGTGTGACTGGTAACAAAGTGTTTGAATTATTGTGGTTTCTGTAAAAAGCTGATTAAGCTGATAGGGGGGATTTTATTACACCAATTATTATGTTCGAGGTTTACTTGATTCCCGTGCAGCATCAGTTTATGCCGTACAAATGTTTCCATCAATCTTTTCTAAACTAATGATACTATTATTAATTAGCGAATAGTTAATTTAATTAGTATTCTGTTTTGAAGGATTACTGTTGGAGTGGGTGAGGCTTTCATAATGTTAAAGGTTTATAAGTCTAAATATAATGGAGTAATCAAGTTCCTCCGACCGCTTGAATTGGAAGAGGCCGGAAAAGGCCTATCCTTCCTTTTTCTAAATTAGTCACAGCGTTTACCACAATCTGAGCCATACTGAATATCCTGTCATTCCATAAACAGCATAAGCGTTCTTTTTACGTGCACTGACAGCTTTCTTGATTTCTTGTTTTAAGTGAAAAACAACAGTTATGTATAGTTAGGTTATAATAGTTATTTTTAGTATATTAACTTGGCCACACCTAAATTCAAACCATATTTTATAGTCTGATACTATGGAAGGATTGCATAAACAGCAGGATTAACCTAAAAATAGTCAGTAGTCAACTGTTACAATTGTGCGAGATGAACGTAAACATGAATCTGTGACCAAACCGTATAGCCAACACAAATAGTGTTCCTATATCATTTGACATTGACTATTGAAGGATTTTTTCAGCAAAGCAATGCAGAAACAGTAGGATTAACCTAGAAATAATTAAAAAAAAATTTTAGTAGTCATCTGTTACAACTAGGCAAGATAAAAGTAAACACGAATCTGTGACCGAACCGTATAGCCAACACAAATAGTGGTCATATATGATTAAACTGAGCTGTAGGTTCCTTACACATTCCAATAATTTACATATCTCGAAACATTCAACTTAAAAAAATAACTCTGATACATCTTAATGTTCCGGTTGAATTAGTTCAACCACTGAATATTCTAATGGCAGGTAAAAACTATCCAAAGATGATTCCATCCCGATGAAAAATTAAGTTGTAAACGGTCTAAACTTCAGTTCAAATACAAACACAAAAATAAAATGCCCAGGTACGGTTATAAGTGAGGAATATATTCCAAAGTGTACGTCATAACATCGATCTTCATATTTTACTACATTTATCAGAATTTATACTGTACCTCACTAATATTTTGTATTCGAAAAATTAGTTTGTTTGTACGTTACGTTTTCACGAGTAGACTATTAAACTAAACAAGACATCATTTTTTGGATATTCTAAGCATAGTCTCTGGGTATTTTTCCTATTATTATTTTGAAAATCCCTCCAGGCTACGCCCCACTGGTCTATAAAGCTGCGGTAAATCTCATCTTAGTCTCTAAAGTTGAAAGACAGCAAACAAAACCTATTCATTAAAAGACCCTGTTAATTATTATAGCATGTTCTGTGTAAAAATTATTTTGTATCAATACAACCATGTTTAACTATTATTACGAATATGTTACCTTTATAGTTTTGAAAGCGTACAGTAAGCTTGATAGCAACAATACTTCTTATTTGAACATTTTATGCAATCAATTTCGAGAACATTTTAAGAAAGTATCTACGGTAGAGAAAAATTTTTCCTTTTAGCAATTATTAAGTATGCAGTGTTTTGCCATTACTGTAATGTAGATATCAAAGACAAAGTTACTATCTAACTTTTAGCATACATTTTACTACTATTATATAACCCATCTTAGTTATCTTTTGACATATGTAGGCTTCTCAGACCTGTGCATGTATATACGTATTTGTATTGAAGCAAGAAACGAGGCAAATAATATTCTAAGGCCAGAGTAAATTATAATGGCTAAAAATATACGCTTTTTACAAGTTTTTTAACTGAAAATTTAGTACATTTTCAATTACATTCTGATGTTATGCGTGAAAATAAATTAGATACTTGTCTAGATACAAGAACCACAAGAACAGTTAAGAACACGACTAGAGACTAAAGACAAAGGGGAGGTAAAATTATATTATCTCGCATCTCTAGTAATAGTCTCTGACCCAAGGGTTGATTATATTACTTGCGTGCTGACAATATTGAGTTAGACTGAGTTTTTCATCACCTAATGGAACATAAATAGACCCCGCCATATCAAAGTGATAAATATAGTAGAGGTTGCTTGTACGGCCTCTGCTATCAAAGCACCATTAAGATCGAGTTGATACCACACACCCCCTATGTATACTTTGGTAACGATTGTATAGTTTGTACTGCATGCGTCAATGTGTAGTTTTACATTTATATACAAATCCTATCATATTTATGAACGATTCATAAAGGGTTATTGTATGAAATTAAAGGTTATTTTCTACAACTTGTAAGACATTGCTTAAGACGACGCTATTAAGAAGTATTCGTCAGCTTAACACGAACTTCATGAGTCTCACGGTTTGAATCATATTAATTTTATATTTAATTATTTTAACTAAAGAAAAATGCTTATCGCTCTAAGCACCGATAGCATTAAAAATATCTTTTTCCAAGAGCTACAATATTATCCCAAGAATTTTTTATTATATATTTTTTTATTTTTTACATTAAAATCTGCCTCTTCCAGACCTTCATAGTAAAACTAATTAATTGATTAAATAATAATTAAAACATGATGATTTTAGATATTATCTGTCCAACGTTTTGAATCGGAATAATTGAAAATCAGTTAGTTGGTACCGTAAATAGATTGGAGTTTATAATCCATAAGTAAATAACAAGTAATGGCGTTACAAGGCTTTCATGTTAGAATGCTCAGTTTAACAAGATGATATCTGTTAACAGCTTTGAGAAACATAAAATGTAACATAAAAACAAGAGTACGAAACTACAGTGGTTTAGATCAAAAAAATGCCAGAGTAATTGAAGTTTGTGTAAAATACCACACAATGGTACATAAAGGTAAATCAGTGTTTAGAGAATTAGGTAAATTTAAACGATATTCGACTGTGAGAAATGGTTTAACTACGCAATATGGTGCCATTTAAAATTTATTTAAATTTTTAACATCTGTTTTTTCTAATTATTATAGAGAAATTATTATAATTATTTTAGATAATTACAATACCTTTTTTTTAATAAGTTTTGATTTCTCATGTGGTTGCAGATTATGGTGGAACAAATATTGTAAGATATGAATCACACTGTTAACAAAAGTACTATTCACTATTTATAAAGAATAAATAATAATGTACAACATTTTCTCGAACAGATGTATTTGATAGGAACTAACGAGTTCTTAAACCATATCTTTTGTATGTGTCATCTATATATCAATTTTGTATAGTCTTTTCCATTCTTATTTAAACATTTCAAATATATCATTAAACAATTTTATAACTATAATAATTGGTTCACTCTAATAAAACATATTTCATAGTTGTACATCATGTTTTCTGTATGATAAAATGCAGATAACAATTTTTCAAAAACACCAAAATAATTTCAGAAACTATTATATACTACAATACCCTGTTACCTTTTGAAATGTTAAAAAAATAAAATATTAACTAGCTTTTTATTAAATAATTTGTTCCGAGAACTAACATTGCATAAAAGATCTTCAACCTATTATTTGACGAAGGTACAGTTGATTTTGTATCAAGTGATTGCGATTTTGTGGTAAGTATACTGTCAATATTTTGAATTTGCCTTCATATTTAACATAAATTTGGATTTTTTGTTCTCTTAACAAATCTGAAATATACTGTGAAAAATACTTTCCAATTACGAAAAACTATTTATTTGTATTAAACATGGAAGTAAGGCCCCACAACACAACTATCTTAAGGAACAGAGAAATAAATAACACAATTCCAGGTGGTCTTTGTTACCTGCGTGGTGGAAATTTTATCATATACATTCAGTGATATTGAACACAATAGGTGATCTTTCTGAACCGGGCCTACACATAACTGCCAGACGCACGAGCAGCTGACGTGACATTATGGCAACACCTATAAGGTTACAAGTCGGGTCGCGTGCTCTGATACCATCAGGTACTACCCTAACTGTGGGGATAAACATTACACTGCCTGCTCACCGCCGACGCGACATTGGTCTTTCATTTTCAGCTTTGCTGGGGTCCAAGGGTTTCATAGTAATAACTTACTAAAAAGAGAAGCTGTAAACTATGTACGTTAATTGATTTTAACTTTACTATAGAGAGTCGATAATACTCGTACAGGCATACTTGATGTAACTTGGTCTAATAGAGTAGAAAGAGAGCTTAATAGTGATAAATGACGATGCAAAATCATCGTAAATGAAATAACTTCATCATCTACGGATAGTGGCGAAATGTATATAGTGATGATTAAAATATTCTCTTTAAGATCTATAAATTAAATTTTGTATATGAAAAATAAGTCATTCTCTAGTGGAGTGCCTCCTCGGAGATGAAAGAAGTATTGACCATTCCGCAAAAGTTAGCTATTTCTATTAGCGTTAATAAGCTAAGACCAATCTCGATATTCTATGGTCAACATTCAAAGTCTAAGAAACATATGAGCTCTTCATCTGGTAAAATACTTGAGTGACGAAAATATCCTGCCAAAAACTCAATATAGCCATTTAAAACAATAAAATTATTTTGACTATTCAGGGCATCCTTTTTTGTAACTTATTTGATGTAAAAGATAACTAAAATAATATTGTAACGCTAGACTATTAGTGGGCTTTCAACTCTATTAACAATTTTGTGCTGTTGGTAAACTGATGTAAGCTTTAAAAGAATGGTAGAAAGTTTTAAATTGAAGTGCATATAATTGACACTTAGAAACGAAAGCCTTAATAGATTTAAATTGAAAAAAGTGAAACTGCACACCAATTGGTGCTTCAGACAAGACATCCAAGGGGTCTTAATTTAAGATAAATTTAGTTTTCGTCAACTTATTCACACACGTCATGCCATGGCCCATCAGCTGCTGATCTAATGTATTTATTTATAATGTTTGTTTTTCTTGTTTGAGTTCTAACCTTATGTTTTTTCACAATTTATGTAAATATTTATACATGTATATTTATCTGAAGAAGTGTACCTAGATACACGAAAATTTATAAATGTTTCAAACCAATATACCGTGGTTCATTTGTTTAGAAGAGAATAACCTGTTTCTGTAAATATATATAAGTAGATATGAATATGCCGGTTCTAGACCACTTTTGGGACAGACAGAAAATCAATGTAAAATACTGTCCATTGAACCATAAACAAATCTAATAAAATCTAACAGGAAAGCACGAATGTTAAATAACCGAATCTTTAGCTGTTTTACTGTTCAATGTTTGCTTCTACATTTATAAGCTGTTTTAATGAAAAAATCAAAAAATCTTAATAAAAAATCTTTATTCTACAAAGTTAATTGTAACACAGTCTTTATCTTTAATAGTCTTCTTTCCAGTAACAATCAAGTGTAATTTTTCATTTTTGTTTAATTCTTTAATCTTTTTCTCATCCAAAACAGTCCAAAAATCTGTTCGGCAAGTGTACTTTACAATCTTCCAACTCGGCAATTATTGTAAACCCGAATTTATCTTTCATTTTCTCCAAATTCAAGATTCTATATCTCTTTTTTTCTTCCAATTCCACTAATTTCTTATATTCTTTGAATCTTAGTTCACCAACCTTATTCAACTCTTGTAACAGCGCTGCCATTTATTATAGAAAAATCTTTTAACTAAATTTAGTTAAAAGATTTTTCTATAACAAATAGAACAATCTGAAAACATTTGACCAGAAAATTGTGCTGATTTGTGTCAAGTTGTCACAAAAATCACCACTTCTCAAAATTTTAGTTTACAAATTTTTGCTCTTTAAATATGGAGCGGAAAAAGATAGAGTGCCCATACTGCAAAAAAGACATTTTTGAACATCACTATACTCGTCATTACAATTCGAAAAAATCATCTAAAAAACAAAGACATTTATGAAAAAGAACTAAATTATTTGAGGACTTGGGCTAAAGAAAATCAAATTGCCGATCACCAAAACATGTATAATATAGAAAAATTGCGTGAACTAAAGAAAAATTTTAAGGCTAGTAAAAAAGATCTCAATCTATTTAATGATGAAAAAATTCAATCAATCGCTGAAAAATTGTCCTTAGAAACAAACGATAAAACTAAGTCTGAAATGATCGAAGAAATTGATAAAACTCTTAAAGTAAAATCCGAAAATATCATTGATGTAGAAGTTTTATCCTCAATACACGGTCTTTTCAAGCAATACATTTTAACAAACTTGAACGACAATTCCATGTCAATTTACAAATATCTTTCAATTATGCGGTCAGAAATTAAAAGTTTAATCGAGAAATTTCAAGAAAATGTTAAAAATATGAAGGGCTATCTCTCTTTGGAATGTGAATACGAACGAACTTTAGTGAATGGTGAACCGCAAACATGTCTAATGTATTTTACTATCAAAGCAGACGAAATCTTTGACGTAAACGACTTTATTACTAAGCAATTTAATAAATTAACACATCGAGAACAAACGAATAATCCAAATAAAGGTTCCGGATGGACATTTAAAAGTTGTAAACAACTAGTTTTGAGCCTTAACAAACACGAAATGATGAAATGCAGGATCATACATCGATTTACCAAAGAATATCAAAGATAAAAAAGCTTGTATAAATATAAAAAAATAGAGATGATTTTTGCTTTATTTACTCAATAAGATGTGCTATTGAAAAACCCGAGACTCATGTTGACAGAGCAAAACAATACGAAAAATTCGTGAACGATGAGATATTTTCTGGATTCGACTATCCTATGTCTTTAAAAGATATACAATTATTTGAAAAACGAAGCAGCAAAGCAAAGTACAAGTATCCGAAAATGTCTGTAAATGTCTATACTTTTGATGAAAAACTACACATAGTACCGTTGCAAATTTCAGAAGTTTATGACGCCAAGTTAGAAGTTGATTTATTGTATGTTAAACAAGATGATAAATCCCATTATGTTTTGATAACAGATTTAAGTAGATTAGCGAGTTCACAGATATCAAAAAATGCTCACAAGACGTTCTTGTGTCGAAGATGTTTAAGCCATTTCTACAAATATAGTGCTTTATCAGATCATTTAGAAATTTGTAAGCAACATGAAGTTTGCAAGCCAATTATGCCGTTTCCGGGTCAAAGAACTAAATTTACCAATTACCAAAAGAAATTTAGCCATCCGTACGTTATTTATATGGATTTTGAAAGCATATTAGAGAAGATTCCCACATGCAAAAACAATCCGCAAAAATCGACTACAACCAAGATTCAGAAGCATATTCCTTATGGTTTTACTCTATATTTAGTGTCTAATGTGACCAATCGTATGTACAAGCCGATATGTTATCGAGCAAAAAATGAAGAAGAGTTGCCGAACGTTCCTGCAAAATTGTTTGAAGAACTCAATAAATTATCGAAGTACATAGCTAAAAAATATAATTCAAAGAACATGAAGCCCATGAAATTGACTGACGAAGAAGAAATTTCGTATCAAAATTCAAATCTTTGCCACATTTGTGAAGAAATATCGTATCAAGACACTGAAAAAACTTTAGGGTTTTTACTAGATAATTGGAGTTCTGCTTATGATGCATTCAAAAAATGCAGAGATCACTGTCATTTGACTGGAAAATTTCGAGGTGCAGCTCATAGAATTTGTAATCTGAATTTGAAATTTCCTCAGAATATTCCCGTTTTCTGTCACAATATGTCTAATTACGATACGCATTTGTACATAAAAAGAATTGGCAAAACAATACGGTAATGTTGATTTGATTGCAAACACCGATGAAAAATATATAAATTATTCTGTAAATTCTGGATATGGCTATGAATTCGAAGGTGATAAGCCAAGAAAATTCATCAAGTTTTCGTTTGTAGACACGTTCAGATTCATGGCCTCGTCTATAGAAAAGTTAGCTAAAAATCTAAAGAGAGAAGACTTCAAACATACAAATCATTTTATACAAGATGGACTGAATGAGATAATAGAAAGACAGTCAAATGACGAAGAAGAAATCTTTAAAATTCTATCTGGAAAAGGCATATTTCCTTACGAATTTATCGATAGTATTGAAAAACTTGATTACACAGAAGAATTGAGAATTCAAGATTTCTATTCACTTTTGACAGACGAGAGCATATCTGAGAAAGATTATCAACACTACTTGAGCGTTTGGAACAAATTAAAAGAGAAAAATCTTGGAAATTACTCTGATCTCTATAACATTCAAGATGTTCTATTGCTCGCTGATATATTCGAAAACTTCAGAAACATTTGTTTTGAATTGCTATAAACTTGATCCAGCACAC
Source organism: Homalodisca vitripennis (assembly GCF_021130785.1). Lineage (NCBI taxonomy): Eukaryota > Metazoa > Arthropoda > Insecta > Hemiptera > Cicadellidae > Homalodisca > Homalodisca vitripennis. The sequence continues at coordinate 46,012 of NW_025777288.1, forward strand.
TATCTAACAGCTCCCAGTCTTGCATGGGATGCTATGTTAAAATTAACGAAGATAGAATTACAATTAATTAACGATTATAACATGTATTTAATGATTGAAAAAGGTATTCGCGGAGGCATTTCTCAATGTATTAAACGATATGTTAAAGCAAATAACAAATATTTGAAAGATTTCGATAAGACAAAGCCCGAAAACTATTTGTTATACGTTGATGCTAATAACCTTTATGGGTATGGGCTTATGCAAAATTTACCATATAACGATATCAAGTGGATGGATCCTAAAACGTATACAACAGCAGAATGGCAAGAAACAATTTTGGAACTCACTGGCGACGAAGATTATGGCTATATTCTCGAAGTTGATCTTGGATATCCAACGAATTTACACGAACATCACAAGGATTTACCTCTTGCTCCAGAACATTTTAAAAACAAACTTTGCACAACTCTACTGGATAAAACTGAATACGTTGTTCATTCGAGAAATTTGAAGTTCTATTTGGAACAAGGTATGATTTTGAAACATGTGAATAGAGTTATTGCATTCGATCAGAAGCCTTTTATGAAAGAATACATTGATTTTAACACAAACATGAGAACCAAAGCTACAAGCGACTTTGAAAAGGACTTTTATAAGCTGATGAACAACTCAGTTTTTGGAAAATCTATGGAAAATGTGAGAAACAGATGTGATATTAAGCTTGGAAATGAAGAATTTTCAATGAAACAAGCTAAGAAAACAAATTTCAAATGCTTTAACATCTTTGACGACAACTGTATAGCGAGTCACATGTACAAACAAAAGGTTAAATTTAACAAACCGATTTACATAGGATTTTCAGTTCTCGACCTCTCAAAATTGCTAATGTACGAGTTTTATTACAACAAATTAAAGAAGTTTGATCCAGATTTGAATCTGTGTTACATGGATACAGACAGTTATTTCCTAGAATTGAAACGAGATCCTTTTAAAATTATTAAAGAAAATATAGATGACTTTGATACAAGTGATTATCCAAAAGATCACGAATGTTTCACTACTAAAAATAAGAAGGTAATAGGGAAATTCAAAGATGAGTTAAATAGCGAAGTTTTTAGAAGAATTTTGTGGTTTAAGATCAAAGATGTACTCGTACAAATATCTAGACAAAAATCCAGTTAGGTGTAAAGGAATTAAGAGAAGCGTTGTAAATAAAACAATAAATATCGAAAACTTGAAGAGATGTTTTGTTCGAAGATAAAGAAGAATTTAGGGAGATGACTGTAATAAAAAGCTATAAACATGAATTGTACACAGTTACCATAAACAAGCTGGCACTGAACGCTAAAGATGATAAGAGAATCGTTCTAGAAAATAAGATCGATACAGTACCTTATGGCTATAAAAATGAAGCAAAATCTGATATATTAGATGAGTTAAATAAACTTGGAAACTTTGACATGTAAATGGAAGATGATTTGATTCACTGCCACAAATGCAAGAAAAAAACGTAAAATATAGATTCTAAAATCGTTCAAACTCAAAACGGGTTGTATAGAATTGCAGCAAAATGTTCAAAATGTAAGACAAATAAGAGTAAATTTATAAAGAATCCAAATGAAAAACAAGTAAAGAAAGAATCTAAGAATAAGGAAGAAATCGAGATTGAAGCTAGAGAAATTCATGCACCAGTACGAAAGAAGTTTAAAAAGAGAAAAATTATAACATTAGGAATTGACGATTTATGGGCAGCAGATTTAGTTATAATGTCTAACTATTCAGATCAAAATGATGGATTTAAGTATATGTTAAATGTTATTGATACTTTCTCAAAATATGCTTGGTCAAGAGCTATCAAAAGAAAAAACGGCAAGGATATTTCAAAAGCTTTCGAAGATATAGTAAAAGATGCCATAAGGATCAATCACAAACCTCCAAACTTACTTCATACAGATAAGGGTTTAGAGTTTAAAAATAAAGAATTTAACGATGTTTTGAGAAAATACAACATTAAGATTTATCATACTGAAAACGAAGAGAAATCAAGTATTGTAGAGAGATATAACAGAACTCAATATGAAAGAATGAAGGTTCTTTTTGAGATTAATAAAAACTTTAAATGGATCGATATTCTTCAAGAAATCGTAAAGAAATATAACGATACTGTTCATAGCACAATCAAAATGAAGCCTAAAGACGTAGATAAAGATGCAGAAAAAGAGTTATTAGAGTCGGTTTTCAAGTATGTTCCACCAGAAATTCACACGAAAACTAAATTTAAAGTCAATGATCATGTAAGAATTGTTAGTAAAAAACAAACATTTTCGAACAAAATATAAGAACAACTGGTCAAGAGAAATCTTTGTGATTTATCAAATTAATAACACAGATCCTGTAACTTATAGTATAAAAGATTTAAATAATGAAGAAATAACCGGAAAGTTTTATGAATATGAATTGAGAAAGTCAAAGATTTTTTCTATATAAATGGAGGCCCAAAACAAATGTTCAATGTGCAAAGAATTAAAAGGTTTTGAAGAATTTTATAAAGATAAGAATAGAAAATATGGAATTAATTATAATTGTAAAGATTGTTATAGGAAGTATCATAAAGAGCTGTATGATAAAATAGAAAAATTAACTTTGGAAGAGAAAGAATGTCTTAAATGTAAAGAAACTAAAAAAATTTCAGAGTTTAATAGTGATCACTATAGTAGAGATAAGAAAGACTCATATTGTAAAGATTGTGTAAAGAAGAATCACCATAGATTATATTATGAAGATACTCAATGTGAATGTGGAAGAACTATAAAATGGTTAAATAATTATCAAAAACATTTACAAACCAAATATCATAAGTTAAGAGTTTAACATTTTCATTGTGTAATAATTTTTTCTATATAAATGGAGTCTCAAAAGAAATGTACAAAGTGTCAAGAAGAGAATAGAAAAGACTGTTATTGTAAGGAATTATATGATAAAATGAACAAATTAACTTTAGAAGAGAAAAAGTGTTACTTTTGTAAAGAAATTAAAAATATTTCTGAATTTAATAACTGGCAGTATAGTAAAGATAGAAAAGATGCTTTTTTGCAAAGATTGTGCTAAAAAAATTTTCAGCGAAAGTTATAAAAACGAAATGCCTTGTGAATATGAAAAAAAAATTCTACCATGGTTACCTAGTTTATGCTAAACATTTACAAACAAAATATAATAAATCGAGAGTTTTGAGTAAAATTTAGAAACATTTTCATCGTGTAATTTAGATATTCTATAAATCAGTCGAGATTCTGCCATATTTGTAGTAAAATGATTTTCGTTGTATAAAATATTCAAAGATTCTTTCATTTGGTTATACAGATTGATAGAATTTGGTTCGTCATCAATGAACAAAATCTCTAATTCAGGATAATTTATTTTTAGATGTTTTAATCGGTTTTGGTATTTCTCGTTTCTGAGCTCTGATAACATAATAAGGCCATTCCCACATGTGATTCTTCTTAATTAATACAAAAACATGGTGCTTTTTCTTATCAAAATTTTTACATATCATATCTCTCTTCATTAATTCCATTCGCAATTCTTGATTCTCTATTTTCAAGGATTTCATTTGACCTGAAATTTGTAACTGTTTTATTTCATCTTTTAACTGCTTATTTTCGTTTTCAAGTTTGTACACACCAAATTTACGAATACTTGGTAAAACTTCTTCTAAAACCCAATCTTGAAACATTTCTGCTATCTTCGTTTTTGATTTCAGTATTAAAGAATATATGCCCGGTTCATTAATGAAAATAGTGTTTTTTTGAAAGTTTGAAGGTAAGAACGATTCGTTCCCCCCTTCTGAATCTATGTTATCGTAGCTTTTTTTATATTTGTCTTTAACGTGATCTCTAATCGCTTTCATCGTATTTTTAAATTCCAATATTTCTGCAATATCTTTTGCTTTAAACCAAAATTCATTATTTTCGTCAACAAATGTTAAAATATCTTTATTATTGAATTTGAGTAGATTCACAACTGACTCCATTTAGATAGAAAAGAAATTTAACTAGTAATTTTTATTTCGAGAATAAAGGCCAGATTCATTAACGAAAATAGTGTCAGGATGAAGATTTTGAAAGGGTCTATGGCATTGACTCTTGTAATTTTATACATTCAAAAGTTGTTTTCTTGAAAATTTGAAGGTAAGCTATTCAATAGCTCCCCTTGATTCATCATTCTTTCGACAATCTTAAATATATTGTTGTTTTACTCTCATTATTTAATAAATTTCCCTCAGAGTCTTGTATAGTTAGAACGATTTTTTGAATTCTTTTAATATTTTTTCTAATTGGAATATAATCGATTTCATTCGGTTTTTCACTGATTTTTGATCCATAAGCAACATTTGGGAAAAAAGTGTACAAAAATTTCAGATTCTTTGTGTAAATGTTCGGTATGATTTTCAAAACTAGGTTCAACGAGATTGCAGTGCACTTCAATTACATCGAAAGGTCTAAATTTTGGCGTTTTATTTCCTAAATATACCTGATTTGGCTCAATAGTTTCTTGAACAAACCCTAACAAATCTACAATAATTGCTGAAAACATTATTCTTACTGGTGATTTTATTTGAATTTTATTAGAGAGATAATTTTTTTGCATTTCAAACTTGTTTTCGTCAAAGTTTAAAGATTTATCTGATTGTTTGAATGTTTTCAGATAATTTTTAAGGGAATTTTTTATTTGATCGAAAGTATAATATCCTTTGTTTAAACCATAATATTTTGTTACGTTCTTCTCACTAAATCCTATACAATAAGGAGAACTTTCACTAATATTTATTACAAAATTGTCAGAATAAAAACCGCTTAAACCGATAAAATAATTTGATTCTTCCTCTAAGTGTATAAGTAGACCTCCCGCGGATCTGGCCGTAACATGGGCTCTTATGGAGTTATTCTGGACCAATGAGAGAGCAGCAATGGCGGCTAGGCCACGCCCCCTGCACCCCTCCCCCGCCACCACCATCGCCTCTGGACCAATGAGAGGGCAGCAATGGCGGCTAGGCCACGCCCCCTGCCCCCACCCACCCCCTCCTACACCCCCTGTCACCTCCTGGTCCCTCCCCTAGCCAATGGGAGATTGTCTCTTATGGGAGGTACATTTCGGTGTTTCCTAACCACAGACTTCCTGTTTTCCGACGACTTATCTCAACCTAGACTTCCTGTTTGTCACACACCTCTGACTTTCTGTACTGCTTAACCACCCGTCCACAGGTCCCGTGTCGAAGCCTATTGACACTCACCTTTTTGAGTACCTGAGAGTCTTAACACCCGCACCCGCGTATCTGATGGCTCCTACAGGAGTCCGACACAGTCCTACTGCCTCCCGCACTCCGAGCCTAGCGTAATGCCCATACCCGGATTTTGACCGCCTAACCTTTACCGGCCATGCACGACATATTCCGTCACCCATCTTTTCGAGTACAGGAATGCATGAAAAACCGCACCCACATTTCTAACGGCCCTTGCCCAAACATTTCGAATGCCTCCAATACTCTTAACCACATATATTGCCCACACTGTTATTTATAACACTCCACTCCAGGACCTAGCCACCCATCTATACCCCCGGTCTCTTACAGACCCACACCTGAACAGTCCCTCACAGGGTTCCAACTTATACCCAAATCGGTACTCTGATCGCCTATCTTTTATCGGATGAATGATGATCTTTTAACCGTGTACTCGTACCCTACCGAGACCCTACACTTTTCGATTGCCTCCAGTACTCCTACCCGAGCGTATCGCTCATACCCGAATTTTGACCAATTTACAGTCCAATGTACCACATAGGCCTGCAATCGCCCGTTTCCCGGACCTACACCTGTATTTCTAATGGTCGCTACAGAAAACTCACACTATGCTATTACCTCTCATACCTCGGCTCTTAACCACGGATATTGCACATACTACGATTTCTAAATCCCCGACCTTTACGTGTGTATACGCCTACAGCCTCCCACCTCTCTCGTGTACCCAAGCGTCTTCGGCCCTCATCCGCACCCTGCCGTGGCCCCACACTTTCCACTCCTAGTCAGGCATAAAGCCAATACCCAGATTTTTACCATTTTACCGATCAATGTACCACATAGGCCTGCAATAGTCCGTCTCCTGTACATGCTAAGACCTACTTTTCTAACGGATCCTGCAGAGGCTTCACACTTTCCTATTGTCTCCCATACCTCGCTCTTAACTACGGATATTGCACATACTATGATTTCTAACTCCCCGAGCTTTACGTGTGTATGCGCCTATATCTCGTGTACCCTAGCGTCTTCAGGCCCTCACCCTCACACTGACGGGACAACAACACTTTCCAAATGCCTCCCGTACTCTTACCCAGGGGTATCACCCATACCCAATTTAGACCACCTACACATTACCGACTAGTATCCACAAAGTCAAACAGGCATCCATATAATATGTCGTACACCACGTCTCTTAGCCCTTAACACATACTCCACGACTCCACACTCTAAAGTGTTTACTACGCGTAGCGTCACATTCGAAAATTGTCTTCCCACCATTAATACCCTGTACTGGTTCCCACACATATAGTTAACACCTTTACCGTATTAATCTCCATATACGAGTATTTACCGAGCACATCGCACAATCTTAGTTAGCCTTACCTTCGTAGGGTTCAAACTTGCATTTCGTTCAATTTCTAACATACCGAGGTCCCCATTAAAAAAAAAACCAGGCCTAACACGGGACTCTCATTTTACTGACAAATATTCATACATTACCTGAAAGTGTAATGCTAATATTTACCGAGTACTTTCCCAACAGGATATTCTCAGCCCGAGGTCCTAGTCTCAAGCTAACAGCTTATAACACGAGGCGTACCTTCTGAGCGACTACTATTTGCCGATCAATGCCCGTGCATATGTTTCAATACCTGGACACCTAATGTCTACGAAGTACTTCATATACTCTTATCCCACGCAACCCATCACGGGACCCTAATTTCTGTTACCTTTCACTTGGATGTCTATCACTTCATTCCGGGACCCAACTCTCAAGCAGACTTAACCGGTAATTAAAAGAACCGTATTTCATTATTAACAAAGCACCATACATTTATTTCAACTACTGCTTAGACATTTAGTTTCCATATTAATCAAGTATTTTGTTTTCACTTAACCCACGCCTCCCTTTACGGCACTCCAACTTTTTATCCACGTTAAATCCACCATCACTTTCTAACGGCCAGGCTCTCATTTTCATAATATCAAGCGGGCGTAGCTTAATACGGAATACCATCCCATACAATTTAAGCTTTACCGTGTGTAATTATATATGTCGCTTATACTTGGACATCTAAAGACCCATCATACCTCACTCTGGTTTCCTAGCTGTTCCCTTACTTTAATTTATTTATAAAGAGACGCATACAGAGGTATTAGTCCAAACGTCTCGAGACCGCGTTATACTAATGTTTATATTATAATCTATACTAGCACTTTATGAAATCTCGACCACAGTGACTTACCCATTGCACCGGCTCATGACACTGCTCGTAACGGACAGTTTGCGGTTTGCGGTTTACCTGCATCCTCGGACTCTGATAATTCATTTTCTACAACAATATTAAAACTAATAACTATTATAACATCTTCAGTACAGCACGGGATATCTGCCATCCTGAATACAGTCGGAATAATACATAGGTACTGCATTCGGTGTGTAATAAGTTTTAATTTTTCTCCCGAGTGTGATGTAAAGAGCTTTAACTTATTTATAGTCTATTTTCAAAAAAAAAAACGTATACCGCTTCGTATACTTTGAATTTAGTTAATCATACAGGATGCGATGATTGAGGTTTGCGGTTACATGTAAAAACCCAGACGAGTAACGGTACAGCTGCAACAGCAATTTTAAGAGACCTCATTGGTCAAAATAAGCGCGTCTCTGATTGGTCTAAAATAGCCGCCAAGCACTCTGATTGGTCGGTGTTCTACACAGGCGGCAGAGATTTCCCTGTCTCGCCAGTCTGGAGGTGGACGTCAAAGAGGTAAGACCTATGTCGCTCTGTTCCTTGATATTGCACAACATTGTGTATACAGAGTCGATATCAAGACAAGAAATTTTATAAAAGTAAATTAGCTTATAGGAGTTTTATTACATTTTCAGTTTATTAAGTGCTTGTACTTTATTTAGCGATCACAGACATTAAACTCCTTTACACTGTGTGTGTTCTTAAAGTGTTTATACTATTGCTTCTTTAAATCTAATACAGTGTTATTGTGTTTTTATGAAAGTGAACAAGTTAATTCGTTGTGTTACTGTGTTTGTATCGTAGTGACAAATCCAACATAGATTTCATTCATTCATTTATTTGTGTGTCGTATTTATAATCAAGTTTTGTGTAATTTATTTCGGTTATTACATCATACCACAGTGCACTGTAAAAAAGTTTACTGCGCATGCGCACCTCCTACACTTACTTAAATGCGTGACGTGGTCTTCTTGTCATTCTTAGACGTGACGTTGAACAGTCAACACCCATTCCAAAAGCTTGTATCAAAGCTGCTTGCTGTATTATTTTAGAGCTAATTACATACAACATGGATCCCGTAAAAGTTTTGCATACCGGTGAAACCTACTGTAGAAGGTTTAGAACATATGGGTCAGAAACAGTTTTCAAGTTTAACCCAGTACCCAAAGGAGTGTCCGAACTTGATTGGATTAAAAAGGGTTTTGGGAGTATTGTCGAAAAGGCGAAAGCCGGTACTACCGAATATGACTACCTAGGCTTCACTTTAGATTCTCTGAATTTTAGGACCAAAGATTCCGGATATATCGCTTATAGACCTGCAAATCAAGTTCACGGGGATATAATTTGGGATATATTTGGAAAACTTATCCAAAGTAATACGGATTCGATTAAGTCCATGGACACATTTAGAGTTAAGTGCACCCGCACCAATATTCCAGTAGGTAGTGGTGGCCTCAGAAGACCAGGTTTGTACAATAATTTCCAAGAAGAATGTAAAAGCACGTAATGGTATCGTAGTCATTAAGAATAGTGATAATCTGTGTCTGCCCCGAGCTATAGTGGTAGCAAAAGCCTATGCCAAAAAAGATCCTCAGTTCAAAGCAATAAGGCAGGACATGGGTAAGCGACAAACTTTTAGAGCCCAAAAACTGATGACTAAAGCCGGGGTCCAAATTTCTGAACAGGGAGCGGGGATCCCCGAACTTAATAAATTTCAAGACCACCTCAAAAAGTACAATATTACAGTTTATAACTACGATAATAAGGGTCGAGATGTTTATTTTTCAGGTACTAACTCCGATGCTCAGTACAAAATAAACTTGCTGTATCACGAAAGCCATTACAACGTAATAACTAGCTTAACTGCAGCTTTTGCGTGCCATTTCTATTGTGAAGCATGCCATGTCCCTTATGACCACAAAGCTGAACACAGATGTTCAAATATCTGTCCTGCATGTCAAACCGTTTCTCCACCCTGTAAAGAGGAGCATGGGGGAATTTTATGCCCTGACTGTAACATGACCATGAAAAATCAGATCTGTTTCGCAGCCCACAAGAGTCAACGATGCAAGTCGGTAAAAAAATGTTTACAGTGCCAAAGGCTTGTCTTTCTCAACAGTCGTAAGTCAAAACACGTGTGCGGGGAAGTTTTTTGTAAAATATGTAACGATTTCATGCCCCCGAACCATCAATGTTACATGCGGGTCGACACAAACAAACCAAAAACCAAAGACTTTCTTTTCATTTTCTTTGATTTAGAGACCCGTCAAGATGAAATTTTAACGGAAGAATCTAGAGTTCATAAAGTTAACCTTTGTGTTTCTCAACAATTTTGTTGGAAATGTATTAATGGTAAATCTTGTGAAATGTGCAAAGACCGAACAAAGATCTTTGATAGTGATCCTGTGAATCAATTTATGAATTACGTAATGGAGGAGAGAAAAAAATTCAAAAACGTATGTGTAATGGCTCATAACGGTCAGGGTTTTGATTTTCAATTTCTGTTAAAGTACGTTCTCGAACAAACAAAATTCACTCCAGAGCTAATTATGCGTGGCACTAAAGTCATTCTTATGGAACTGGATAACGTTAGATTTATCGATTCGCTAAATTATTTCCCCATGGCCCTCTCTGCACTACCCAAAGCCTTTGATCTCCCCCCGGAGAAGAAGAAGGGTTACTTCCCTCATCTTTTCAACACTTTGGCAAACCAAAATTATGTGGGCCCCATACCACCCAAGGAGTACTACTGCCCTGAATCAATGTTTGAAAAGACTTACAAAGATTTTGAAAATTGGCACAACGACCAACTTAACCAAAATGTAGTTTTTGACTTTCAAAAAGAGTTGGTCGAGTACTGTATCTCCGATGTGGAGATACTGGCGCAAGCGTGTATTAAGTTTAGAAACATGTTTCTGAAAGAATGTAATGTAGATCCATTCATGGAAGCCGTCACCATTGCCAGTGCCTGTAATTTGGTTTTTAGACGGAATTTTCTCAAAGCCAACACTATTGGTCTAGTCCCAAAGAACGGATACCGTATGGTTGATAACCAATCGCCTATTGCTTTACAATGGCTGAGCTGGGAGGAAGAACAGCGTAGTGTCCGCATTCAGCATGCGGGGAGGGACAGAGAAGTTAAAATCGAGGGATTAAAAGTAGACGGTTTTGACGGAGAACGAATCTATGAATTTCAGGGCTGTTATTTCCATGGGTGCCCGAAATGTTTTTCCATTTAATAGAGAAGAACCACTCAAAGAGGACCCTTCCGACTCCCTGCACTTAAGGTTCGAGAGAACCAAAGCTAAAATGGCTCGTCTCCGAGCATCTGACTATGAAGTAATTGAAATGTGGGAGTGTAAATTCAATCATTTAAAGAAAGAACAAAAATTGGATTATCTAAATTTTCTCCCCATTCTAAACACACTCCCACTCAATCCCAGAGAGGCCTTCTTCGGGGGCAGAACAGGCAATGCAAAATCTTATCACAAGTGCGAGGACGGGGAAACAATTCAGTATGTAGACGTTTGCTCCTTGTACCCGTTTGTCAATAAGTTTTCTCCTTATGTTTTATCCCATCCAAAAATATATGTAGGGGACAAGGAGTGTAGAGAAAGAGGCATGGAGGCCGAAGGTCTCATGAAATGTAAAGTATTGCCTCCACTAAATTTGTACCATCCCGTCCTTCCAGCACGCATGAACAATAAATTAATGTTTGTTTTATGCCGTACATGTGGTCTGGAAATGCTAAACACAGACTGTAACCATAACATCGAAGAAAGAGCATTGACAGGGACATGGACAATGCAGGAAATGAGAAAGGCCGTAGAGAAGGGGTATACCATTTTAGAAATGTACGAACTTTGGGATTATAAAATTATTACTTACGAAGACGGTGGTCTTTTTACGGATTTTATTAACAAATTTCTCAAGATTAAACAGGAGGCATCGGGCTACCCCTCTTGGTGCCTCACTGAAGAGGACAAGGCTAAGTACGTTCAAAATTATTATGAACACGAAGGTGTCAGACTTGACCCTTTTAAAATTGAAAAGAACGGAGGTCTTCGCTCCCTTGCTAAATTGATGTTAAATTCTTTCTGGGGTAAATTTGGTCAAAGGGAAAATCAGACAAAAACATCAATCATAAGAGACCCCTTTGAATACTTTCAGTTGCTGTCCAACCCTGAAATAGATGTAAATACTACTCAAATTATTAACGATACTGTACTAATTGTGAACTGGCAGCATATTGAAGAAGCCGCAGAAGCCCTAAGGACAGTGAATGTTGTGGTTGCAGCATTTACAACGTCACATGCTCGATTAAAACTGTATGAACACTTAGAAAAGTTAGGGAGGCAAGTTCTTTACTATGATACAGACAGTGTCCTTTACGTACACAGGGAGAGTATGCACAAGGTCCCCACAGGGGACTACTTGGGCGAAATGACCGACGAGTTGGCTGACTATGGTCCAGGGTCATACATAGTAGAATTTGTTTCCGGAGGCCCCAAGACTTACGCCTATCTTGTCTGGTCAACAAATAAAAACGCACTAGTTGAAGTTTGTAAAATAAAAGGCCTTACTCTAAATTTAAAAACTAGCGAAAAATTAAATTTCGAAACATTGAAAGCATTAGTTCTGAGTAATTCATTTGACTCAGTGGACATAGAAGAGAACAGAATAAGACGAACCAAGGACAAAGACATTGTTACAGTCAAAGAAACAAAGTCTTTTAAAATTACAGGGCCCAAAAGGAGACTTGAAGGACCCTACGATACTGTACCGTTTGGATTTAAGAAACAAAAATTAACACTCTAACATGTTTAAAAAACTACATTTTCACCAATCACAACGTTAAAATTTCATTACAAATCCTGAGACATACATAGAGAGAGATTAAATGTAATTATAAACCCACCACATCCGTTGGTTGTGACCGAACGTTCGTTAAAACCGCTTCCTTCAGATGTGTACTAGTATTGAATTATGTTATGAGAGCTGACAACGAGTAAAAATTTTAAATTATTTTATTATACAGGTATTTCAATTACGTACAAAAGAACTTTTTAAATACTAGATAATTGTACTGTATTATTGCAGCCATTACATATAATTTTGCACTCCAGACCCTTCTTTGGGTGGTTGGCCGAAAGTGCAAAATACAAATGTTTTGAGTGTATATCTCCCCCGTCATCTTTACCTTCAAATGTCACATAAGTGTGAATGTTTGATCACCCTCGCGTCAAGGGAGCTTCTGCTTCTAAGGCCGGCGTAAAACCTGTAAGTCCTGGAGCAGTTCGACCTCTTTCACGGCCGGCTTAAAACCCGTAAGCCCGGGAGAGGTTGACCCTTGGACAGTGTGGAGGGTGAGACTGATTTGAAGGAGTGAATGTGGGAACTCAGTAGGATGCGTGGACTTGGGCATGGAGATGAACAAGTCTATGCTCCGAACGGCTCAGCATGAACGAGGTCTCTAAGGCAGGCCTAAACTCTGTAAGTCCTGGGACCGTGATCGTGTAATATAGTGACCACATTGAATGTGTACTGATGACGGAGCCGATAAACGCTGATTTCCCTCTTCTTAAGCCATCTGATACAGCAAACTGTTAGATACGTCATTACATAGTTATTTGCTCGAATGTTAGCATTTTTATATTTGTTTATTGTTTTTAATAACATAAATACCTTCCAGTGTATGGATAAAGTCAATTATCACAAACATTTTACCATACCGATTTTTCTACGTCACTTAAATATGCTCTTATGTGTGATCTCAGGTCCACTTCAATACATACACGCTGACATATCCATCAAACACTATTCACTCTGTAATTTCACCGCAAAATCAGAATGTCTAGGAGCTTTAAATAATTATGCCCCTCAAACACTCACATGCACTACACAGGCTTACAGGTGGATACCAACAGTTTTATTTATAAATTTGTAGATGACTCGTCTCATGTTCATTCGCAAATGAGCACTCAGAGCGTTAACATGGCAACCTTCCTTAAGCTTGAATCTAGAAATGTGGTTAACAGAAGTGAGAGGTTTCGTACCACACGTGAAGAACTAACGTTTATACTGACCTCTCCCATTGACTCAATAGATTGGCCCCTAGCATTTTCAGAGTACATTGTCGATCATATAAAGGATGGAGCCTCACCTACTGATCACTTTGGAATTACAATTAAACATCAAAGTATAGCCAAAGAAGGGATTATACCTTTCATGGCAGCATCTAAATTAACCTCTTACGTGTTTGATGATGCGCTTGAGAAGACATTCGTTAATGTGGAAACATTGATAGGGCCTTTAATTGTGACAGCAACTATAGTAAAAGTACCTGAGCAGTTTCTTCAGTAATAGGCATTTAGTATATCTCCTTGTATTATTAGTAAAGAGACAGAGAGAGGTTAGGCATTGAGTTGAGGATCACTTTGTGTTTGCTTTGAATAGGTACACGGAGGAGGAATAAAAATAAGTACAAAGACCCATTTTACGTTTTTTAGTAGAGTGAATTGAAAGACTTCTCCGAGTATAGTGAACTGTTGAACTTGCAATGGATAAAATAAAAAAAAAATAAATAAAAAATAAAGTATAAAATCTATCTCACCGAGAGGTGAGGTACAAAAAAAATATGTTGGGAGGTAGCAGATTTGTCATGGAATGGCTACCACCGTAAAGAGCGATGGTTGGGGCTCTTTACACACGTGGATAGGCCTACTGGGGAAGGAGCCACGTAAAAAATCTCCTAACGCGCCATGGTCCTACGCCCTGGTCACGCGGCAAGCACGTGTGTACCTAGCGTGGTGGGGAAATGTGACCACTCGTCACAACACGGTTGTTAAAACATATAGACCTCACCGAAACATACGAGTATTTCTAGGACGTCAGATTAACATATATAGTGACACCATTTAATCTACATACCAATAGCATGACTTGACTGGTTCATCTGAACCCTCATCTGCACCCTGCGCCTAACACTGTTGCCAGTTTTACTTGTAGTGAAAATTATTGGTCTCTCTCAGCATATGTTGCAATAAACAAACGTTATCAATTGTTACCGTAAACAAATAAATGTACATTTTATTTCACTCATCTATTTTACATTCATATACATTAAGCAGAGCCAGTATATGACCATATCCAGGTCATAACGGGATCAGCTGGTGATCAGCATCGATATGGTAACACCGTCTCAAATGTCATTGAACTATTTTAGTGCAGACTGTTTTAATTGTTTAAACAAATGGGTAAATAAAACAAAAATTTCAGAAAATCTTTTGTCAGTAATAGGTCCATTACCCGCAGGTTAGTGAGGCGGTAGAAGGCATCCAGCGAGACGGTGCAGTTGTTCATGTGCAGCTCCTCGAGTGTACTCTCCACAGGTTTGAACGTGTTCATAGACAGTCGGATTTGCTGTAATGTTAAATATGTATTTTTAACTTAAAATCTATGAAAACAACTTTATAAAAAGGAAATTTTACTCTGGGTGATTTAGGTTAAGTTGGAGTATCCTAGTAGTCCTATTCCTGGTAGCCCTAACATTCCTACTCCCTTATATCCTAGGTAGTCCTTAATCAACCTAAAACCCTACGCTCCAACTTAACCTAAATCACCCAGAGTAAAATTTCCTTTTTATAAAGTTGTTTTCATAGATTTTAAGTTAAAAATACATATTTAACATTACAGCAAATCCGACTGTCTATGAACACGTTCAAACCTGTGGAGAGTACACTCGAGGAGCTGCACATGAACAACTGCACCGTCTCGCTGGATGCCTTCTACCGCCTCACTAACCTGCGGGTAATGGACCTATTACTGACAAAAGATTTTCTGAAATTTTTGTTTTATTTACCCATTTGTTTAAACAATTAAAACAGTCTGCACTAAAATAGTTCAATGACATTTGAGACGGTGTTACCATATCGATGCTGATCACCAGCTGATCCCGTTATGACCTGGATATGGTCATATACTGGCTCTGCTTAATGTATATGAATGTAAAATAGATGAGTGAAATAAAATGTACATTTATTTGTTTACGGTAACAATTGATAACGTTTGTTTATTGCAACATATGCTGAGAGAGACCAATAATTTTCACTACAAGTAAAACTGGCAACAGTGTTAGGCGCAGGGTGCAGATGAGGGTTCAGATGAACCAGTCAAGTCATGCTATTGGTATGTAGATTAAATGGTGTCACTATATATGTTAATCTGACGTCCTAGAAATACTCGTATGTTTCGGTGAGGTCTATATGTTTTAACAACCGTGTTGTGGCGAGTGGTCACATTTCCCCACCACGCTAGGTACACACGTGCTTGCCGCGTGACCAGGGCGTAGGACCATGGCGCGTTAGGAGATTTTTTACGTGGCTCCTTCCCCAGTAGGCCTATCCACGTGTGTAAAGAGCCCCAACCATCGCTCTTTACGGTGGTAGCCATTCCATGACAAATCTGCTACCTCCCAACATATTTTTTTTGTACCTCACCTCTCGGTGAGATAGATTTTATACTTTATTTTTTATTTATTTTTTTTTTATTTTATCCATTGCAAGTTCAACAGTTCACTATACTCGGAGAAGTCTTTCAATTCACTCTACTAAAAAACGTAAAATGGGTCTTTGTACTTATTTTTATTCCTCCTCCGTGTACCTATTCAAAGCAAACACAAAGTGATCCTCAACTCAATGCCTAACCTCTCTCTGTCTCTTTACTAATAATACAAGGAGATATACTAAATGCCTATTACTGAAGAAACTGCTCAGGTACTTTTACTATAGTTGCTGTCACAATTAAAGGCCCTATCAATGTTTCCACATTAACGAATGTCTTCTCAAGCGCATCATCAAACACGTAAGAGGTTAATTTAGATGCTGCCATGAAAGGTATAATCCCTTCTTTGGCTATACTTTGATGTTTAATTGTAATTCCAAAGTGATCAGTAGGTGAGGCTCCATCCTTTATATGATCGACAATGTACTCTGAAAATGCTAGGGGCCAATCTATTGAGTCAATGGGGAGAGGTCAGTATAAACGTTAGTTCTTCACGTGTGGTACGAAACCTCTCACTTCTGTTAACCACATTTCTAGATTCAAGCTTAAGGAAGGTTGCCATGTTAACGCTCTGAGTGCTCATTTGCGAATGAACATGAGACGAGTCATCTACAAATTTATAAATAAAACTGTTGGTATCCACCTGTAAGCCTGTGTAGTGCATGTGAGTGTTTGAGGGGCATAATTATTTAAAGCTCCTAGACATTCTGATTTTGCGGTGAAATTACAGAGTGAATAGTGTTTGATGGATATGTCAGCGTGTATGTATTGAAGTGGACCTGAGATCACACATAAGAGCATATTTAAGTGACGTAGAAAAATCGGTATGGTAAAATGTTTGTGATAATTGACTTTATCCATACACTGGAAGGTATTTATGTTATTAAAAACAATAAACAAATATAAAATGCTAACATTCGAGCAAATAACTATGTAATGACGTATCTAACAGTTTGCTGTATCAGATGGCTTAAGAAGAGGGAAATCAGCGTTTATCGGCTCCGTCATCAGTACACATTCAATGTGGTCACTATATTACACGATCACGGTCCCAGGACTTACAGAGTTTAGGCCTGCCTTAGAGACCTCGTTCATGCTGAGCCGTTCGGAGCATAGACTTGTTCATCTCCATGCCCAAGTCCACGCATCCTACTGAGTTCCCACATTCACTCCTTCAAATCAGTCTCACCCTCCACACTGTCCAAGGGTCAACCTCTCCCGGGCTTACGGGTTTTAAGCCGGCCGTGAAAGAGGTCGAACTGCTCCAGGACTTACAGGTTTTACGCCGGCCTTAGAAGCAGAAGCTCCCTTGACGCGAGGGTGATCAAACATTCACACTTATGTGACATTTGAAGGTAAAGATGACGGGGGGAGATATACACTCAAAACATTTGTATTTTGCACTTTCGGCCAACCACCCAAAGAAGGGTCTGGAGTGCAAAATTATATGTAATGGCTGCAATAATACAGTACAATTATCTAGTATTTAAAAAGTTCTTTTGTACGTAATTGAAATACCTGTATAATAAAATAATTTAAAATTTTTACTCGTTGTCAGCTCTCATAACATAATTCAATACTAGTACACATCTGAAGGAAGCGGTTTAACGAACGTTCGGTCACAACCAACGGATGTGGTGGGTTATAATTACATTTAATCTCTCTCTATGTATGTCTCAGGATTTGTAATGAAATTTTAACGTTGTGATTGGTGAAAATGTAGTTTTTTAAACATGTTAGAGTGTTAATTTTTGTTTCTTAAATCCAAACGGTACAGTATCGTAGGGTCCTTCAAGTCTCCTTTTGGGCCCTGTAATTTTAAAAGACTTTGTTTCTTTGACTGTAACAATGTCTTTGTCCTTGGTTCGTCTTATTCTGTTCTCTTCTATGTCCACTGAGTCAAATGAATTACTCAGAACTAATGCTTTCAATGTTTCGAAATTTAATTTTTCGCTAGTTTTTAAATTTAGAGTAAGGCCTTTTATTTTACAAACTTCAACTAGTGCGTTTTTATTTGTTGACCAGACAAGATAGGCGTAAGTCTTGGGGCCTCCGGAAACAAATTCTACTATGTATGACCCTGGACCATAGTCAGCCAACTCGTCGGTCATTTCGCCCAAGTAGTCCCCTGTGGGGACCTTGTGCATACTCTCCCTGTGTACGTAAAGGACACTGTCTGTATCATAGTAAAGAACTTGCCTCCCTAACTTTTCTAAGTGTTCATACAGTTTTAATCGAGCATGTGACGTTGTAAATGCTGCAACCACAACATTCACTGTCCTTAGGGCTTCTGCGGCTTCTTCAATATGCTGCCAGTTCACAATTAGTACAGTATCGTTAATAATTTGAGTAGTATTTACATCTATTTCAGGGTTGGACAGCAACTGAAAGTATTCAAAGGGGTCTCTTATGATTGATGTTTTTGTCTGATTTTCCCTTTGACCAAATTTACCCCAGAAAGAATTTAACATCAATTTAGCAAGGGAGCGAAGACCTCCGTTCTTTTCAATTTTAAAAGGGTCAAGTCTGACACCTTCGTGTTCATAATAATTTTGAACGTACTTAGCCTTGTCCTCTTCAGTGAGGCACCAAGAGGGGTAGCCCGATGCCTCCTGTTTAATCTTGAGAAATTTGTTAATAAAATCCGTAAAAAGACCACCGTCTTCGTAAGTAATAATTTTATAATCCCAAAGTTCGTACATTTCTAAAATGGTATACCCCTTCTCTACGGCCTTTCTCATTTCCTGCATTGTCCATGTCCCTGTCAATGCTCTTTCTTCGATGTTATGGTTACAGTCTGTGTTTAGCATTTCCAGACCACATGTACGGCATAAAACAAACATTAATTTATTGTTCATGCGTGCTGGAAGGACGGGATGGTACAAATTTAGTGGAGGCAATACTTTACATTTCATGAGACCTTCGGCCTCCATGCCTCTTTCTCTACACTCCTTGTCCCCTACATATATTTTTGGATGGGATAAAACATAAGGAGAAAACTTATTGACAAACGGGTACAAGGAGCAAACGTCTACATACTGAATTGTTTCCCCGTCCTCGCACTTGTGATAAGATTTTGCATTGCCTGTTCTGCCCCCGAAGAAGGCCTCTCTGGGATTGAGTGGGAGTGTGTTTAGAATGGGGAGAAAATTTAGATAATCCAATTTTTGTTCTTTCTTTAAATGATTGAATTTACACTCCCACATTTCAATTACTTCATAGTCAGATGCTCGGAGACGAGCCATTTTAGCTTTGGTTCTCTCGAACCTTAAGTGCAGGGAGTCGGAAGGGTCCTCTTTGAGTGGTTCTTCTCTATTAAATGGAAAACATTTCGGGCACCCATGGAAATAACAGCCCTGAAATTCATAGATTCGTTCTCCGTCAAAACCGTCTACTTTTAATCCCTCGATTTTAACTTCTCTGTCCCTCCCCGCATGCTGAATGCGGACACTACGCTGTTCTTCCTCCCAGCTCAGCCATTGTAAAGCAATAGGCGATTGGTTATCAACCATACGGTATCCGTTCTTTGGGACTAGACCAATAGTGTTGGCTTTGAGAAAATTCCGTCTAAAAACCAAATTACAGGCACTGGCAATGGTGACGGCTTCCATGAATGGATCTACATTACATTCTTTCAGAAACATGTTTCTAAACTTAATACACGCTTGCGCCAGTATCTCCACATCGGAGATACAGTACTCGACCAACTCTTTTTGAAAGTCAAAAACTACATTTTGGTTAAGTTGGTCGTTGTGCCAATTTTCAAAATCTTTGTAAGTCTTTTCAAACATTGATTCAGGGCAGTAGTACTCCTTGGGTGGTATGGGGCCCACATAATTTTGGTTTGCCAAAGTGTTGAAAAGATGAGGGAAGTAACCCTTCTTCTTCTCCGGGGGGAGATCAAAGGCTTTGGGTAGTGCAGAGAGGGCCATGGGGAAATAATTTAGCGAATCGATAAATCTAACGTTATCCAGTTCCATAAGAATGACTTTAGTGCCACGCATAATTAGCTCTGGAGTGAATTTTGTTTGTTCGAGAACGTACTTTAACAGAAATTGAAAATCAAAACCCTGACCGTTATGAGCCATTACACATACGTTTTTGAATTTTTTTTCTCTCCTCCATTACGTAATTCATAAATTGATTCACAGGATCACTATCAAAGATCTTTGTTCGGTCTTTGCACATTTCACAAGATTTACCATTAATACATTTCCAACAAAATTGTTGAGAAACACAAAGGTTAACTTTATGAACTCTAGATTCTTCCGTTAAAATTTCATCTTGACGGGTCTCTAAATCAAAGAAAATGAAAAGAAAGTCTTTGGTTTTTGGGTTTGTTTGTGTCGACCCGCATGTAACATTGATGGTTCGGGGGCATGAAATCGTTACATATTTTACAAAAAACTTCCCCGCACACGTGTTTTGACTTACGACTGTTGAGAAAGACAAGCCTTTGGCACTGTAAACATTTTTTTACCGACTTGCATCGTTGACTCTTGTGGGCTGCGAAACAGATCTGATTTTTCATGGTCATGTTACAGTCAGGGCATAAAATTCCCCCATGCTCCTCTTTACAGGGTGGAGAAACGGTTTGACATGCAGGACAGATATTTGAACATCTGTGTTCAGCTTTGTGGTCATAAGGGACATGGCATGCTTCACAATAGAAATGGCACGCAAAAGCTGCAGTTAAGCTAGTTATTACGTTGTAATGGCTTTCGTGATACAGCAAGTTTATTTTGTACTGAGCATCGGAGTTAGTACCTGAAAAATAAACATCTCGACCCTTATTATCGTAGTTATAAACTGTAATATTGTACTTTTTGAGGTGGTCTTGAAATTTATTAAGTTCGGGGATCCCCGCTCCCTGTTCAGAAATTTGGACCCCGGCTTTAGTCATCAGTTTTTGGGCTCTAAAAGTTTGTCGCTTACCCATGTCCTGCCTTATTGCTTTGAACTGAGGATCTTTTTTGGCATAGGCTTTTGCTACCACTATAGCTCGGGGCAGACACAGATTATCACTATTCTTAATGACTACGATACCATTACGTGCTTTACATTCTTCTTGGAAATTATTGTACAAACCTGGTCTTCTGAGGCCACCACTACCTACTGGAATATTGGTGCGGGTGCACTTAACTCTAAATGTGTCCATGGACTTAATCGAATCCGTATTACTTTGGATAAGTTTTCCAAATATATCCCAAATTATATCCCCGTGAACTTGATTTGCAGGTCTATAAGCGATATATCCGGAATCTTTGGTCCTAAAATTCAGAGAATCTAAAGTGAAGCCTAGGTAGTCATATTCGGTAGTACCGGCTTTCGCCTTTTCGACAATACTCCCAAAACCCTTTTTAATCCAATCAAGTTCGGACACTCCTTTGGGTACTGGGTTAAACTTGAAAACTGTTTCTGACCCATATGTTCTAAACCTTCTACAGTAGGTTTCACCGGTATGCAAAACTTTTACGGGATCCATGTTGTATGTAATTAGCTCTAAAATAATACAGCAAGCAGCTTTGATACAAGCTTTTGGAATGGGTGTTGACTGTTCAACGTCACGTCTAAGAATGACAAGAAGACCACGTCACGCATTTAAGTAAGTGTAGGAGGTGCGCATGCGCAGTAAACTTTTTTACAGTGCACTGTGGTATGATGTAATAACCGAAATAAATTACACAAAACTTGATTATAAATACGACACACAAATAAATGAATGAATGAAATCTATGTTGGATTTGTCACTACGATACAAACACAGTAACACAACGAATTAACTTGTTCACTTTCATAAAAACACAATAACACTGTATTAGATTTAAAGAAGCAATAGTATAAACACTTTAAGAACACACACAGTGTAAAGGAGTTTAATGTCTGTGATCGCTAAATAAAGTACAAGCACTTAATAAACTGAAAATGTAATAAAACTCCTATAAGCTAATTTACTTTTATAAAATTTCTTGTCTTGATATCGACTCTGTATACACAATGTTGTGCAATATCAAGGAACAGAGCGACATAGGTCTTACCTCTTTGACGTCCACCTCCAGACTGGCGAGACAGGGAAATCTCTGCCGCCTGTGTAGAACACCGACCAATCAGAGTGCTTGGCGGCTATTTTAGACCAATCAGAGACGCGCTTATTTTGACCAATGAGGTCTCTTAAAATTGCTGTTGCAGCTGTACCGTTACTCGTCTGGGTTTTTACATGTAACCGCAAACCTCAATCATCGCATCCTGTATGATTAACTAAATTCAAAGTATACGAAGCGGTATACGTTTTTTTTTTTGAAAATAGACTATAAATAAGTTAAAGCTCTTTACATCACACTCGGGAGAAAAATTAAAACTTATTACACACCGAATGCAGTACCTATGTATTATTCCGACTGTATTCAGGATGGCAGATATCCCGTGCTGTACTGAAGATGTTATAATAGTTATTAGTTTTAATATTGTTGTAGAAAATGAATTATCAGAGTCCGAGGATGCAGGTAACCGCAAACCGCAAACTGTCCGTTACGAGCAGTGTCATGAGCCGGTGCAATGGGTAAGTCACTGTGGTCGAGATTTCATAAAGTGCTAGTATAGATTATAATATAAACATTAGTATAACGCGGTCTCGAGACGTTTGGACTAATACCTCTGTATGCGTCTCTTTATAAATAAATTAAAGTAAGGGAACAGCTAGGAAACCAGAGTGAGGTATGATGGGTCTTTAGATGTCCAAGTATAAGCGACATATATAATTACACACGGTAAAGCTTAAATTGTATGGGATGGTATTCCGTATTAAGCTACGCCCGCTTGATATTATGAAAATGAGAGCCTGGCCGTTAGAAAGTGATGGTGGATTTAACGTGGATAAAAAGTTGGAGTGCCGTAAAGGGAGGCGTGGGTTAAGTGAAAACAAAATACTTGATTAATATGGAAACTAAATGTCTAAGCAGTAGTTGAAATAAATGTATGGTGCTTTGTTAATAATGAAATACGGTTCTTTTAATTACCGGTTAAGTCTGCTTGAGAGTTGGGTCCCGGAATGAAGTGATAGACATCCAAGTGAAAGGTAACAGAAATTAGGGTCCCGTGATGGGTTTGCGTGGGATAAGAGTATATGAAGTACTTCGTAGACATTAGGTGTCCAGGTATTGAAACATATGCACGGGCATTGATCGGCAAATAGTAGTCGCTCAGAAGGTACGCCTCGTGTTATAAGCTGTTAGCTTGAGACTAGGACCTCGGGCTGAGAATATCCTGTTGGGAAAGTACTCGGTAAATATTAGCATTACACTTTCAGGTAATGTATGAATATTTGTCAGTAAAATGAGAGTCCCGTGTTAGGCCTGGTTTTTTTTTTTAATGGGGACCTCGGTATGTTAGAAATTGAACGAAATGCAAGTTTGAACCCTACGAAGGTAAGGCTAACTAAGATTGTGCGATGTGCTCGGTAAATACTCGTATATGGAGATTAATACGGTAAAGGTGTTAACTATATGTGTGGGAACCAGTACAGGGTATTAATGGTGGGAAGACAATTTTCGAATGTGACGCTACGCGTAGTAAACACTTTAGAGTGTGGAGTCGTGGAGTATGTGTAAGGGCTAAGAGACGTGGTGTACGACATATTATATGGATGCCTGTTTGACTTTGTGGATACTAGTCGGTAATGTGTAGGTGGTCTAAATTGGGTATGGGTGATACCCCTGGGTAAGAGTACGGGAGGCATTTGGAAAGTGTTGTTGTCCCGTCAGTGTGAGGGTGAGGGCCTGAAGACGCTAGGGTACACGAGATATAGGCGCATACACACGTAAAGCTCGGGGAGTTAGAAATCATAGTATGTGCAATATCCGTAGTTAAGAGCGAGGTATGGGAGACAATAGGAAAGTGTGAAGCCTCTGCAGGATCCGTTAGAAAAGTAGGTCTTAGCATGTACAGGAGACGGACTATTGCAGGCCTATGTGGTACATTGATCGGTAAAATGGTAAAAATCTGGGTATTGGCTTTATGCCTGACTAGGAGTGGAAAGTGTGGGCCACGGCAGGGTGCGGATGAGGGCCGAAGACGCTTGGGTACACGAGAGAGGTGGGAGGCTGTAGGCGTATACACACGTAAAGGTCGGGGATTTAGAAATCGTAGTATGTGCAATATCCGTGGTTAAGAGCCGAGGTATGAGAGGTAATAGCATAGTGTGAGTTTTTCTGTAGCGACCATTAGAAATACAGGTGTAGGTCCGGGAAACGGGCGATTGCAGGCCTATGTGGTACATTGGACTGTAAATTGGTCAAAATTCGGGTATGAGCGATACGCTCGGGTAGGAGTACTGGAGGCAATCGAAAAGTGTAGGGTCTCGGTAGGGTACGAGTACACGGTTAAAAGATCATCATTCATCCGATAAAAGATAGGCGATCAGAGTACCGATTTTGGGTATAAGTTGGAACCCTGTGAGGGACTGTTCAGGTGTGGGTCTGTAAGAGACCGGGGGTATAGATGGGTGGCTAGGTCCTGGAGTGGAGTGTTATAAATAACAGTGTGGGCAATATATGTGGTTAAGAGTATTGGAGGCATTCGAAATGTTTGGGCAAGGGCCGTTAGAAATGTGGGTGCGGTTTTTCATGCATTCCTGTACTCGAAAAGATGGGTGACGGAATATGTCGTGCATGGCCGGTAAAGGTTAGGCGGTCAAAATCCGGGTATGGGCATTACGCTAGGCTCGGAGTGCGGGAGGCAGTAGGACTGTGTCGGACTCCTGTAGGAGCCATCAGATACGCGGGTGCGGGTGTTAAGACTCTCAGGTACTCAAAAAGGTGAGTGTCAATAGGCTTCGACACGGGACCTGTGGACGGGTGGTTAAGCAGTACAGAAAGTCAGAGGTGTGTGACAAACAGGAAGTCTAGGTTGAGATAAGTCGTCGGAAAACAGGAAGTCTGTGGTTAGGAAACACCGAAATGTACCTCCCATAAGAGACAATCTCCCATTGGCTAGGGGAGGGACCAGGAGGTGACAGGGGGTGTAGGAGGGGGTGGGTGGGGGCAGGGGCGTGGCCTAGCCGCCATTGCTGCCCTCTCATTGGTCCAGAGGCGATGGTGGTGGCGGGGGAGGGGTGCAGGGGGCGTGGCCTAGCCGCCATTGCTGCTCTCTCATTGGTCCAGAATAACTCCATAAGAGCCCATGTTACGGCCAGATCCGCGGGAGGTCTACTTGTGGAAGGACGGAGAAATGAAAACATGTAAATACCTCGACTGTACTAATTTCACACCTAATAGTGAGTTTTATGATGTGACGGGTTTTGACAGGATTAGAGTTAGGTTTTGCAGAGAGGATGATGTGAAGCTGAAAGGGTATAAAAAGGGTATTAAAGCGTATGTACACGCTTCCTTGTGGAAGGACGGAAAATTTAAAGCGTTTAAAACCATCAACTGTGCTAATTTAACATCCCATGGCGACGCCTGGGATGTGAGGGACTGTGACAAAATTGATGTCTCTTTTCACATAGTTCCTTTCACATACGAATGGGAGGAGGAAGTGGAGGGGGAAGAACCACCTGCTAAAAAATCTCATTGGTCAGAATAAGCGCGTCTCTGATTGGTCGAAATGCTCCTGTCTAAAAGTAAAATTTGAGAATTTACGTCAGACGTTGAGATGGAGTCGCAGACTATGGACGTGGAACCCACGCGGATTCCAAAACGTAAAGAGCGTATCAATGCGTTAACCGGGGTTTTTCTTAGATCTGTCTACTTTTTGGATAGTGATCTTTCAAAATGCGTAATTGTAGGGTTTGTTAAGAATCGGGGTGACTCTCTCGGGGTTCTCTTTAAGGGTAAAAAGGGATGCGTTTATTGGTCACACGATGTGTTCAATCAAATCACTCCTCATTTCAATTCCATAACCCTGGCTCTGGAGAATAAAACCAAATTTTATATTAAATCGGACACGGAGGAGGATATCAAGGTCACAAATGTTTTCGGTCGTATGCACGTGTTTCTCTTTGACGGGGAGCATACTTTAACGCTTAACGAGGCCGAATGGACTCAGTTTACAAACAGCCTTCCTCTGATGTACATTGCTCTCAGAGACAATTTTATTATCGAAGAGTCTGTACGGTTTACTATTCACGCACTAGCATCAGGGTTGGTAGAGGAGGACGTATTTGCAAAAGCAGATAGTCAGGGACTCCTCTGTTCCACAGCTCATAAATTAGCTCTTGAAGTGGCCTTGTACAAACGTTGGCCCCATGGATGTGGCAGTAGTTGAATTTCAAGCATTTCAAGGCAATAAAAGACCCTTTATTCTTAAAGAGCTCGCGATCGTGGGAAACTCTTTTCAATGTCAAATTATATTTAAACCACCTTTTCCTAGAGAACGGTTGAGCGCCAAAAATCGTACAACAGCTCGCTGGCTTGAAGATAACTACCATAAGATTTCTTGGGAGGAGGGTGATTATCCCTACAGAGCTAATGTACTTCGCACTCTATGCAAACCCTTTGCCGTGATTTACACGCGCGGGTTGGAGAAGGCAGAGTTCTTGAGAAAGTTTCACAGTGATGTCCGTGAACTGGACGATATAGTGTGCGAGGAGGCCGGCAATCCGTGTAGCTGTAAAACAACACACAGGTTTGCTTGCTCGTTGCCACAACATACGTCAACCGAGGATCCCAATGTGAAATGCGCAATGATTGCAGCAAAGTGCCGTTTCGAGATCCTTAACAAACAGCTGCACAATACCAACGCTTATTAGTATCGGCGAGTGATTAGTAAAGGGGCGGAGGGGTTCGGCATTTAGTTGAGAATCCCGACGTGTTGGCTTGAAAGGACTCGCCGACGGGTCACATTGAAAGGCTTCACCGAGTAAAGTGACTTTTGACTGTAGGTTAGATACGAAAAATTCTAGAGCGGGGTGAATGATTGGTAAGCTCCTAAGGCTGGCGTAAAACCTGTAAGTCCTGGGGCTCTTTACTGCTCTTACGGCAGGCCTAAACTCCGTAAGACCGGGAGCAGTTTTGTGTGTGTGTGTGTGTGTGACAGATACCTCTATGGCAGGCCTAAACTCCGTAAGTCCAGGGGTATGTACCTCGCTCTAGATGCTGTAAAAAATAAAAAAATTTAAAAAATGTAAAATTCTCCGGTAAGTTTTTGAGTCACATTGAAAGGCTTCACCGAGTAAAGTGGCTATTGAAACTTACAGGAGACAAAAATATGTTGAGGAGCGATACATTGTAATGGAGTGAATCGCTATCGTGTACAGCGGTGGTTGGGGCTGTACACAAATACTGGTCACATTGAAAGGCTTCACCGAGTAAAGTGATTAGTAAAGTGAAAGAGTGAGAATAGGCCTACTGGGGAAACTCACTATAATCAAAAACGCACTGGGACCCCTACGGCCTAGCCATTCTGGCTTACCGTGGTGTGGAAACGTGGGTCACAAATTGCAGTTAATGCGGTGCAAGTGCGAGTCTCGGTGGGGGAGAGGCGTCCGCGTATAAAAGCGCGGTGCATCGGCTGCAGCTGCACTTGCTGTGATAGCTTTGCTATGTCTGTGGCAACTAGTTTTACCGTTTTCGCCATGTTGCTGTTGGTGGTGGCTGGCAACGATCTCGAGGTAATTATTGTTTTGATTATTTATTGTTCTATCCAGTTGTCCCTCAACACTGTTTCTAACTTGTAAAGTGTTTTTTAGGAACAACCATCCACTTCAAACGGTTTGCGTAGGAGTCAACCGATCCCTGTGCCCGGGGCTATCCGGGATCGATACTTTACTACGGATAGCGGGTCTATAGTCCATCTGAATATGGTTAGCTCACATTTCAATGCTCTAATTTTTACTCCTTAGGTGTGTGGCAGCTTTTCTAACTTTATTTTTTCTCTTTTTTCAGAATAATGGTGATGATCGGGCTACACTTCCTGTCCTTCAGCGTGAGGTGACCAGGGTCAGTACACTATTGTTACCGTTGTATTGTACTAATTACGCATTACTGCAGTCCCTATAATCGAACTCTATTTCAGAACGAGTACGAGGCTCAGATCCAGAGGATGTTCAGGTCTGGGCAATGGGTGACCACTCGACGCGGCCGACTGCATGTCATAAGCGCCGGTATTGAAGAGGTGATTACCATTATCCTATTTTCCATTCGTGCAGTATTCGTGTCTGCTAAGTCCCGCAACCAGTGGCGGGACCCGCCATGTATTAATTCACTTGTGCTTTAGGATGAGTCTCAACCATCGACTCTCGGGTGGACCGGTGATGCTAACCCAAACATCACTCTCCCCTCTGACATCTCTGAGGAGAGTCTAATCGCTGCTGCCGATAGGGCTATAGCCGAGGCGTCGACTTTTCCCGACGAGGCGACTCAAAGGGTGGTGATGGAGGAATCTAATTCCAGCTCAGATGAGGCGATTTCGGTTAGTATATAGGGCATTCATATTATATTGCAGGTTTCGCTCTGTTTACAGAATCAAAAAAATGGATATTTCTTGTTGACAGTTGAGTACTTCTTGGGACTTCCGACGCAACCCCTCGATCCGGAGACAGTCCTCTGAGGATCTCTCTCAGTTCTATCGGAGGTTGAATCAGTCTACTCCACCAACAGTCTCGCCCATCAGTAGTGGCTCCTTCCACTCTGGTTTCTCCCCCGACCCCACCTCACAGGAGTCCCTCATATCCATGGAAGTGGCTGCCGGCTCGCCACCCCTCCTCTCACCATCTGCAGTACGTTTCATTCCCTACATTATCCATACCACTACGTAGTGTTTCATCTGTTTAATTCGTTACCTATGTTACAGGACATAGATCCCCAATGGGAGGCAATGAGGGCGGTGTCAAGGTCCCTGAGTATAGTCGCTCAGGTGCAGGGCATCAGTGAGGGGGCCGTCTACGACACCGAACGGTGGATGGTGCGGAGACCCGAGGAGGAGGAGTTCCGTGCCGCCGCTCCAGCCGCTTGGGAGGAAACCCGCGAACGGTGGATGGTGCGGAGACCCGAGGAGGAGTTCCGTGCCGTCGCTCCAGCCGCTTGGGAGGAAATCCGTAGCATCCTCGCGGATTTCCTATACGAGACAGCTACCCGCATGGAGGAGGACTCCCGACGTAGAAACACCGCTGTGCCGTCCAACGGATCAACCCCTGCCACTCAACCCCGCGAAGTGTCCTGCCCCGTTTGCTTTGCGAATCTACCAACAATCGCTCTTCGACTGTGTGGGCATACACTCTGCCGTCCATGCTCCAACAGAGTGGGGGATAGATGCCCCACGTGCCGTGAGCTGATTGTGGGAAGATTCACAATATATCTCCCCAGGTAGATCTCTCTCTACCTCTATCTTAATTATTCAATTGGCTTCACATTCAAAATTTATATTCCAAATTCCAAAGGGACGGGACATTATCCAGTCGTAGGATGTCTACCAGTTCTCTGGACCGATTCTTATACTGGATAATGTTTAACCTGGGTACTAGACGTAGTGCGGATGTTCCGAAACCACATCCAGGCCCACATCGACTCACCGCATCACACAATAAGGTACGATTCGTCTTTATTTCTCTTGTTTAGTTTACTTTCCCGCCCTTTTTACATTTGAGGTTATGTTCCCCTGTTCCCGCCAATTTCACAATTGAGGTTATGTTCTACTGTTCCCGCCAACTGTGCGCAGCCATATTGAATACGCGGGAAACCAAGAAAGTGAGGTTAGGTTCCCCTGTTCCCGCCAATTCATCATGGGCGCAGCCATATTGGAATTCCCTCCGTCCCTCGTTTCTCGTTTCTCCCTCACCGGACCCAACAAATCACCGATTTTACCGAAAAACACCGATTTTCACACCCAAAATCACCGATTTTACAGAAAAACACAGGTTTTGACACCCCAAATCACCCCAAAACACTAGGATAAGAGTGTGAGCAGGGAATTTCTCCCGCACATGAGGGAATTTCTCCCACACCACTATTTTTTGATCACGTGATACATGGGCGCCGCCATCTTGGATCACGTGACCCCCTCTCGACCAATCAGAGCGCGGGGCTCGATGCGGGCGAGGTCTACTTGTATAGGATGTTCCAAGTTTAAAACTAATTTAGAGCTTTCTGAAGTCAACTTGAACAGCTTCATTTTCGCAAGCGTTGCTTCAAGATGAAAATCTTCTATTTAAATGGAGAAATTTTTAAAGCAAAAAGATCAGATAAAACTTCAAACGTTTGAAGAAAATAAGAAAGATCAACCAATCAGATTGTTAATTGTTGGTTCAAGTGGATGTGGAAAAACAACTTTATTATTGAATTTCATCTACAATAGGTTGATTCCTTATTCCAATTTGTATGTTATTAGTAAATCTTTAGAACAAGACGCCTATAAAAAATTACAAGAAAGATTTGAAAATATTGAGAAAAACTTAAACAAAAAAATATCACATTTTTATAATGCTTCTGAGGACATAGTTCCGTTAAGCGAATGTAAACCCAATTCGTTAATCGTTTTTGATGATTGTATTTTGGAAAATCAGGACGTTATTAAGGAATATTTCGTAATGTCCCGTCACAAAAACATATGTTGTATCTATCTTTCCCAATGCTTTTCAAAGGTTGATAAACAAGTTATTAGAAATAATTTGAATATGTTGTGTATTTTTTAAGCAAGACGATCACTATTCGAGAAAGATTTACAACAATTATGTGGGATCTGATATGAGTTTTAACCACTTTAATGAATTGTGTGATAAAATTTGGAAAGAAGACTATGGATTTTTAACTATTAATCTAACTTTGAAGCCTAAAAATGGTAAATATTTGAATAAATTTTCCAATATAAACGTGTGATAATCTAGTTGTTTTCATGTTTTTACGTTCACGTTCCACGTTCACGTTCATGTTTCACGTTCATGTTTCACGTTCATGTTTCGTGTTCTCGTTTCGTGTTCACGTTTCCACGTTCCACGTTCACGTTTTACGTTCCGTGTTCACGTTTCGTGTTCACGTTTCCACGTTCCACGTTCACGTTTTACGTTCCGTGTTCACGTTTTACGTTCCACGTTTCGTGTTCTCGTTTCGTGTTCACGTTTCCACGTTCCACGTTTACGTTTCAAAATTTTCCTAAATAAATGGCGAACGTAACTTCAGAAGAAGCAAAAAAACTTGATCAAATAGAAAAGAAATTAATCAAAGAATTTAAAGAACAGATTCGAATTGATGAAAAAGAACAAGAATTTATTCAAAAAATTAATCAACCTGTAACATCTGCAATAAAAAATGTTGAGGGCAAAATTGAAAATGTTTTAAGCGATAATCAAAATTTGATGAATTTGGTTCCAGTTGTACGACAATTTGCTGATATTTCGATACCAGAATCTGAGTTTGAATTGCCAAAATTACCATCTTCAACACCATTTAGACCTCGAATCATTGAAGACTCTACCATAGTTGAACCAATAAGTCCTGGAACAACGGATATAATAATTGGTGAAATTGGTAAAAAATTTCTTCCTAGAGCAAAGGATGATAAATTTGGTTTGTATTGGGACAGAAAAAAGAAAAGTTTTATGATTGGAAATTTGCCCGTGAATTTTGAGCATAATGATATCATTATTAATGAAAAAACATATGAAGGAACTCAAGGTTTATGGAGATTATTAACAGGCACTGATGTTCCAAAAGACGGTTTATATTCTGAAGAAGACTTGAAAAAGTATACAGAAATTTTATGGAAATCTGATTCAATTTACAAAAATAATGATCCATCAACTAAGAAACCAAAGTCAAGTAAAGGTAAAAAATATCTCAATTTGATTAAACCAATTTGGGAAAAAAGAATCGAAGGATCAGGTGTGAGAAAATACAGTGATAATAAGATTGAATACAGATATATCGACGATTTGACAAAACTCGATGGAATTATTAATTATATTTATGCTCAAGAGAAGGCTGGAAACAACAATTTTTTGAACGAAAAGAAAGCGATTAAAGATTTTATTTCGAACAAACTTGATGAAATGATTGAAAAACCTGATGGAATTAAATATTTAAAACGAGTTTTGCCGGCAATAAGTTCATCTATGATTGAGGGTAGTGGACTTTTGAATGATTTTATCAACAATTTACCTTTTGAATTACACGTACCAACTTATCAGTATCTGGGGCCTGGCACAAAACTCGAAAAAAGACTAAAAAGAGGAGATCCTGGTATAAATAAATTAGATCAAGCTGCTATGGAACACGATATTTTTTATGCAAAACATAGAGACACAAATTCCAGACATATAGCAGATAAAGTTTTGCAAGATAAAGCAATGGATAGATTTTTATCAAAAGATGCTAGTTTAGGTGAAAGATTTGTTGCGCTTCCAACAGCTGGAGCAATGTTTTTGAAGAGAAAACTAGGAATGGGAATCGAAGAGAACTTGAAATTTTAACTATATAAATGGAGGTGAATGTAAATTTCAGCAAAAATCAGAAAGAAAAAATAAAATCCGCTTTTAAGAAGAAAATACCCGTTAGTATTCAATTTAAAATAGATCAACTAAAAAATGGCGAAGATAAGATATTTTTAACAAATAGACAATACAATAAACTCGAAAAACATAAGAAAAACAATAAAGGAACCAGAATAGAATTTTCTTATAATCAGTTGAAAGAACTTAAAAATGGTGGACTTTTGAAAGATTTATTAGATTTTGGAGAAAATATTCCAGTTGTTAAAAATGTTGTTCCTTATGTTCGTAAAGCTGCTCCAATCGTTAAAAAGGATGTGATTCCTATTGTTCGAAACATTTTAAATTGGTTAGATAAAGAGTTGGAAGATGTTACAGGATCTGGATTAGATGAAAAAACTTTGAATTACGTGAAATCAAACATTGAAAAAAAAAAATTTAAACCTTTAACATTCGGGGAATTGGAAGAAATCTGCAAAAATATTAAACATTTTAGAGGAATCTTCATGAGAGATACATTACCTGAAAAAGTTAAGAAATTTGAATGTGGAATTGTGAATTTAGACTCGATTATGGGAAGTGGAACAAATTGGATTTGCTATTATAAAAATGATAAGATTGCGTTTTATTTTGATTCGTATGGAAGAATTGAGGACAAACCACCTATAGAATTGATTAAATATTTGAAAAAATCAAGCGTTTACTACAATGATTCTCAGATTCAAGACTATAAAGATCCCCCAATTTGTGGTCATTTATGTGTTTTTGTGTTGAATGAACTGAGTGATGGTAAAGATTTTAAAGAAGTTGTTAACAAATTATTGCTTAATAAATATGGATTCACAAAATATTTTTGACGTATTTGGAACACAAATTATTCAAAATGTAGATAATAGTTTGAATTTTGATAGTTTGAGAAATGAGTTTGATAACAAGTTAGAAAATTTATTACAAACCCTTCCAGATTCAGATATGTTTGCTGTCGAGATTGAAGATTTTAACGCAGAATATGATAACAAACTTGCAAATTTCATGAGTTCAAATGAAGTTGCTGATAAAATAAAAACATTGGAAAAAGAAGTTGATGATGGTGTAAAAAAATTATTTACCAATTTAATGTCTCACATCGAAAAAGCTGATGAAATTACTGAAGCGATCAAAGTTGAAAAGAATTATGTTAGTTTGGCTAATAAGAAAAGAATTGTCGGTGTTCGACCTGGTATTGACAAACATGATGTTGTTGTTAAAGAACAAGTTTTAAAACCTCTAAAATTATCAGAAAACATCGATATTGTTGATTTACATGATCCGAATGTTAAAAATGCCTTAGATTTTAAAGGAAAAAGAATTAGCGGTGTTAGTAAAGGAATTAATCCATTTGATGTTGTTGTAATGATTCAATTAGAAGATCCTATTAAAATGTTTAATGAACTAAAACAAAATTATGAGAATCATAAACAGCATGTTAAAGATTTTACAACAGAAGTCTATGAAAAACTTGATGAAAGAAGTAAAAGATCAGTAGACGATGTTGGTGAATTACTTGATAAAGTAAATAAACTAGAAGAAAACTTTAATACATATAAAAATGATGTTAATGTATTAGTTGGTGAAGTAATTAACAAAATTCTGGAAGATTTTTATACACATTTCAATGAGGAAGTAAACTTTTTTAAAGATTTTGATACACGTTTCAATGAGAAAATAACACATAATAATGAATTACTTAAAAGTATAGATGATCGATACTCTTTATATCTCGATAAAGTAAATAAACTAGAAGAAAACTTTAATAAATTTAAAGAAGATGTCGATAAAACTTTTGAAAACATCGACAACAGATTTAATGGAGTAGGTGGTTACGATGACTAATTTTCCTTATATAAATGGCGCTCATATACTGTGTGAGGTGCAAAGATAAAACTGCCACAAACGATATAAAATACTATGCAAACATTAACGGAGTTAAGAGAATTTCTGGAAAATGTGCTGAATGTAACTCAAAAAAGAGCCAATTTATAAAAACTTGATTTTGAAATTTTTTCTTAATAAATAGAGATGGCGGGACATTACAGTGCTTTCGATCTTTTTATCATGCAACACGATAGAGATTTGAAAAAAGAACATTGGGATGACATTTCTCAAAAATATGAATTATCCGAAGATATGATGAGATTATACGTAAACAAATTGAATTGGTATAACATTGCTAAATATCAAACTTTATCATCAGAGTTCATTCAAGAAAATATACATTATCAATTAAAAGATCATATGTCTGTTCTTTGTCTCTATCAACACTTGAGTATAAAGTTTTTGGATGAAAATAAAGATACAGTTGATTGGAACAATATTATAGATAGCGGTTACTATCCTGTGCAGATTTTATTGAAATATGTGACCGAGATCGCAAAATTTAAGGAAGAGAATCCTGAATATGACGAAGTAGATCATTAAAAATGACTCTAATCTTTTTAATTATTTTACTAAAATTTATATCTTTTCTTATAAAAACGTACATTAGATCGATGAAAAAATGATACATGATGTTTAAAATTTGTCTTATTAAATGGCGGACTACAGAAAATATGCTAGTGATATTGAAAGGGCGGAGTTTAAAAATTTCTATCCAATTAGTAAACAACATTTGAATGAACCGAATAAAAGAACTGAGTTTAATATTGATTTTGGAGATAACTTTTGCTCGTCTAACTTCCAGTTTTATATTTCTGGAACTTTAAGAAAACAAGATGGTCAAGCATATCTTGGAAACTGATAATGTTAGATTAATCGATAATTTTATACCGTTTTTATTTTCTAAGATTGAAGTAAGAAAACACAATAAATTGATAGAAGAAGTCGAAAACTGTGGCCAATTAAGCACAATTAAAGGAACTATTTCGTATTCAAAAAGTGATGTTATTTCTCAAACTTCTAATGGCTTTGAATCAGATTTTAAATTTGGTGTTTTTGAAGCAGCTGGAAATTTATCTCATTTTGGATTAGGATTTTTTGAAAATGTTACTATTCCGATCTATAAAGGAGGATTTTATCTAAGTTTTTATAAGAGCAGAAGACGATGATGTGATTCTGAAGACTGCAACTGGAAATGTTATGCCTGTTGATGGAAAAAATAACAATTACAGATTTTTTTATTAGAGTTCCAATGATTGATTATAAAACCACGAGTAAAATTAGGTTGATTGATGAAATTACAAAAAGTCAAAACATTATGTTTAATTTTCTAGATTGGCAATGTATTGAGCAAAAAAGGTATTATTTCCGGAACAACTTATTTGTTTCGATATCACAAATATTTATAGAAAACATCTTCAATCCCAAGTTCATTATTATAGGTTTTCAAACAGATAGACAGAATAATCAAGAGAAAAATCCTTCAAAGTTTGATAGTTTGAATGTAAAAAATATCAGAGTAAAATTGAACGGTTCTTATTATCCAGATGAATTACAAAACTTAAACATTTCAGGAGGTCTTTTCAGAAATCATGTATCAGATGTATCAAGATTTTAAGAAAGTTTACTGTAATAATAAGGAAATGTATTACAATCCTAAAGAATTTTTTAGCGAATAGACCTATTTATGTCATTGATACAACAAAGAGTATGACAAATATTTCTGGTTCAAAGAACGATATAATTATCAATATGGATTTTCAAAAAGCTGTTACAAACTCGACATGTTATGTGGTTGTGGTTTCTGAGAAATTTTTAGCCTATGATGTGATTAAGAACGATATTAGAGAAATTCAGTAAAAATCGCGTTATTCGTCGGATAGTTTTAAAACTTTACAGAATTGTTAAAGACATTGATAAAAGTTTACATTTTAAATTGCATTAAAAAATTTTGAAAAATAGGGATGATATTAGGAAAAAAACTATTTCAAGGTCATGGACCGGAAGTGGTGATTTTAAAAAATACTTTAATATTTACTGATCCTATATACCAAATTTCATCAAAAAAGCTCCAATAGTTTCTCGAGATATAAGAGTTTAAAGATAAGGGATGATTGGGGTAGATTTTGACAATTTTGTTATTTTCATGAAATTTTAAGTTGAACTCGCTTGTTTTTTGAAGTTTCAGATTTTTCCGATAAAATTTTTTATTTTTCTTTGAATATTAAGAAATAGGGGATGATTTCACACTTATGGATAAGTTAAGTCGAAAGAGTTAAGTATTTACTATATGTGTACCAAATTTCATTAAAATCGGTGGAGTGGTTTTTTTAACAACAAGGTTTGAAATAAATATTGATATTCACTTATTTAATATACATTGGAAACTATAACAGTTCTAATATCGATTGTAACCATCGATTTTTATTATCGATAAAACTTCGATATTCATAATCGTTTATCGCACGGAAAAAATTTTCATCATGGGCGTTGGCCACGTATAGTCAGTCATGCTTGATCCTCCTCTATTTTAACGAAATTTAACAAGATATATCATCAATTAGAAGATTCTAATGTATTTGCAAGTTGAAGAAAGAAGATATAGACTTTATATGAAGTAAGAAGATTGTGTGATGTTCTGTGTTTCTTGTTAAAAGTGAAGTGAAGTGTTCCACTGGGCGTTGCCATTCATAGTGTTATTATATTTTATAAGTTACTTTTATATTTGGGACTCGAAGAAAGACATTACAAGAAGATTGTGAATTTGTGTAGACATTCTAAACTGTGATAAAAACATTGTGTGAAAATAGTGATGTAAAGTGTTCATTTGTAATACAGAATTAAGTGTTTTTACAGTGATTTCATTGTCTCACACGGCGTGAGAAAAGCAAGGTCATTGTTTGGTGTCACTACTGTCCTTGTACCACACACGGCGTGTGAAAAGCAAGGTCATTGTTTGGTGTCACTACTGTCCTTGTACCACACACAGCGTGTGAAAAGCAAGGTCAAGCGTTAGTGACACAAACGCCTCTCACATGTTTCAATAAAATGAGATTCGAGGTCAAGCGTTAGTGGTACAAACGCTCACAGCAGACGTCACAAATCTACAGTTGATTGAAATAAAATATATGATACCTTTCTTCTTCTCCCATTCCCAATTTCTTAGAAGTTAAGTAGATATCGCAAAAACACGCACACTAACAACACTCATTTTATATGTCTTTCATTATATCGTATTGAATTGCTGAATGACAAACGTTTCTCTTTTCTTCGTCAGAATCACACACACACAATATATCTGTTTCGTAAATGTTTTTTCCATATAATTTATCCCAATCTACAACAAAAGCGTGATCTCTTATAAATTCCTTTGATAAATCTTGTTGTTTACAAAGACTTGTTAAAAAACTAGCTGTATGCATATTCCTTGGCCAGTATGGATATTGTCTTCTCAACATTTCAACAAATAAACAATGAAATTTAGCATAAAAGCGATGAAAAATGTCAGATTGTTGGTGTTTTAGTTTATTTTGTAAAAATCGGAATATTTTTCTTATTTTTCTATTATTTAATTTAAAATCTCCTATTACATTTAACATATTTATACTATCTAAGTTGTCTGTAATAAATTGCATTGAACACTTTTTAGTACTTAAAAGTTCTCTGAATTCGTTTTCATTTAAGGATTCGTTTTCACTTAAGGAAAATATCAACATTTGTTTAACATATTTAGGTAATTCAAAGAAGTCTTTATAACTATTTCCTGTGGTAAGTTCTTTAAATGCTAGAAACTGAAGTGATTTTGGAGAGTTCATGTTGTTTGGTGACTATTTAGTAGAAAAGTTTTTTATTTAAGAAAAATAATTTGCTAAATTCATATTATTCTCTTTCATTCCTTCTAAAACTTCAAAAATATACTCTTTCGCTGATGAAAAATCTCAATTTCTTCCGGAATAATCTTTGTAATCATATACAAAATATCCTAAATAGTTGAATAATAAAATAAAATCATTTTCTCTTTATCTCGGTAGTTGAAATATAAACATAAACATTTGCGCTGAAAATTTTATATCTCGGTAGACTTAGTTCCATAATCTCCATTTATAAAAAAAATCTTTTTTTGTTTAAATGGATGAGTATAATGCCAACTGTTACAAGTGTTATAATAGAGGAGAAATTATTGATAAAAGATTCGTTTGTAGAGATTGTAATTTAATTTTGTATGAAAGACCTAAACCTAAGAAATTTCGAAATAAACTAACACATTTGAATAATCTGCTTATGAAATTACAATACGGAGGTGAGAAACAAACAAAATTTGTTACAGAATTTAGAAAACAGAATAAAAATTTTTACTTATCTCTTGGAACCATTGACAAAATTATTTTCCTTTTCAAAGAATACATTAGGTTTGTTGGTTTAAATACACACGTTTATTATGAAAAGATATTACCTGTATTTTTTTATTATCTAGATGTAGAATTTGTTTATGATTTTGAACCAGAAATCCTCGATGATTTTATAGTACATTTGGAGAAATTAAACGAAGAACCTCGTGAAAAGAATGCGGTTTTACTCACATTCTCCCCGACTTCTCGAGTGATTGTTAGCAAATTTCATTTTTTCCGTCTTTAAATTTTTTCTATTTAAATGGAGTTCTTGAAAGAGTTAAATGATATTGGAGAATGCAAGTTTAAAGAGTATAAGAAGTTAGTGGAATTGGAAGAAAAAAAGAGATATAGAATCTTGAATTTGGAGAAAATGAAAGATAAATTCGGGTTTACAATAATTGCCGAGTTGGAAGATTGTAAAGTACACTTGCCGAACAGATTTTTGACTGTTTTGGATGAGAAAAAGATTAAAGAATTAAACAAAAATGAAAAATTACACTTGATTGTTACTGGAAAGAAGACTATTAAAGATAAAGACTGTGTTACAATTAACTTTGTAGAATAAAGATTTTTTATTAAGATTTTTTGATTTTTTCATTAAAACAGCTTATAAATGTAGAAGCAAACATTGAACAGTAAAAACAGCTAAAGATTCGGTTATTTAACATTCGTGCTTTCCTGTTAGATTTTATTAGATTTGTTTATGGTTCAATGGACAGTATTTTACATTGATTTTCTGTCTGTCCCAAAAGTGGTCTAGAACCGGCATATTCATATCTACTTATATATATATATATATATATATATATATATATATATATATAAAATCTCACTTGAATATCATTGTGAAATTTAATCTACCGCAAAACCAGACTGCATAAATGATTAATAAATTATTATTTTAAGTTTTTGGAGACATAAGTATAGAAAAAATTTTAAAGAATCAATCATTATGCAAAATTTTGTGGTTATTTATTTTACCATTAAAAAAGCTAGCAAGGCATTGCAAGATTAAATTAACATTTGGTACATTTAGTTTGATGTTTTGTCCGTTGTTTTGAGGTAGCATCTAATTTTTTTAATTATGCCTTGTCTAAATCATCTTGATGAAATCTCATATTTCTGGCTACAAGGTTTTTGCTTAACATCACTTGTTTCAAGGCTTAAGAACAATCAGAGAAAAAAAATTCCAAAAGAATTTAATATTACATATCAGATAAATATTTTTTACGTATTATACTGATACAAATATTTTACATACAATTTATAGTAAAAAGCAATGATACCAAGTTTTTATTATTCATCATTTTAAATAAATGGTAATGATTCCAAATTTGTATTGTTCATAATTTTAAATAATCGGTAATACTCAAGTTTAACAACGCTTCCGATTTATTAGAAGTTCGCAAATAGATATTGAAATAGGAATAATTATTTATATCCACCAATGAGGCTCATGTAGGCACTCAATAATAATTTTAAAGTTTGTTGGAACCATTAGAATTGATGCAATATTCATAATA
The DNA here is from genome assembly GCF_021130785.1 of Homalodisca vitripennis. Lineage (NCBI taxonomy): Eukaryota > Metazoa > Arthropoda > Insecta > Hemiptera > Cicadellidae > Homalodisca > Homalodisca vitripennis. The sequence continues at coordinate 86,346 of NW_025777288.1, forward strand.
TGTTTGCTAGTTTTAGGATATCTTAAAGAATTAATCCCAGTGATTGAATAATTTAGTTATTATAGAACTTGTATCCCAAACACTCAAAATTTGGTAATCTAACGAATCCCTAATATTGGGAAGCGGAAAACATTCCATTTGAAAAGCAAAGCTTGTTTGTTCTTTGTGAGCGTGGAGGATCTATATTGAGTTACCTTTGACATTTTCTTTTATTAGATTTAAAATTGTATTTTTTAGTTTATGAAATTTGTTTCATAGGATTACGTTAGCTTTGTTGTGAGCGTCTTTGTCTGATATACAAACTGAAATTGAGTAATAAACACATTTTTTATTTTGGATTCCTTTAATGATTGTTTATTTACAGGGCGGGATGACTGAGTAACTTTGGTTTGCACGTGAAATTAAAATGACAAATGAAACGAAGGACTGTAAAAGCGTAAACTAGGAATTGAAATGATGGAAAATGACAAAAGATTTCGGCTCTACAGCGGGGTTTGGCAGTCCTTGACATGGCGATTACCAAACAATCATCTCCTCCTTTATCTTCGGAACAAAGTCATATCTCTTACTCCCATATCCATCCCTTTCTCTCCTCACTCCATTTCTCCCTTGTACCACTACCCCTTCCTCTTTCTCTCTTTAAAAATGGAATGCAAGTATCACACGTAATTTAACAGGGTTTTGTTAGACGGATAGAAAAAAATGAAACATATTATTTATAAATTGATGATAAGACAATGTGAAATGTTCGTAATTGCGTACTTTTATGTAATAAATTTAGTTGAGAAAATAGAAAAGTTTACAATTTATTAAAAAAAATTGCTTATTTTTCTATTTGGTCATAATTTTAACCTCGCAGTTCATGCTCAATTTTTGGAACGGTTTGTAAACTATAACACGTCAACATTTGAAAATCCAAACACAAAGCATATTAACTTTGATCGCTTTTAGAAACAAATAAAAGAGTACCATCCAATAGTTTTCTAGCTCAAATATTATTCAAAGTGGAATAAGAATTAGTTAAATATGACCTTATCGGCATTTTAATGTTTATAAACGCAAAAACGGAACAAAATGTAGTAAATTAAGACAAAATGTTTCAAATCATTAAATAATATTAAATTTTTACAATTTTAATTGTATTTTTTTTAATAGAAATTGGTTTGTTTAGACATACCGCTATTAATAGACAGCCTATTACCTTAATCAGTTATATGTGTTATGAATAGCAATCATCAATTTTAAACCAACTATTCATAAAACCTGCAGCAATGAAATTTATTCACTAGTAATGAAGAAATGATGGATTAACCGCAGCAGTTATCAGAGCAGTTGGCTTAAATGAAATAGATTATTAATATTCATGAAGCAGAATATTGCTGTTTATAAATCAGTGGTAAAAACGAATTAGTTAACTCTCTGTTTAATTCATTGCTGTAAATCCATAAACCAAAATTTGTATTGCGATCATACAATAAATAGTGTAAAATGTGACAATGATGAACTAGTAAATTAGAAAAGCAATCTATACAACACGCCATAATTTTGCATGAAACTAAACAGTTTGATAAAGTTTACAGTGGACACAACTCGATTGAATATTCACGGCAGTTGACCGAGAGAACCCTGTTGTTGCGTTGAACTACAAATTGCATGCATTTAATTCTAATAGTAAAGTGAAATACGTTTTATATAAAGGTACTGCACCAATAGTGAAATAATTTAGTTTAGTCACTGGATTGATCATATTATTAGAAATTGTTTTTTTTTTTTATTAGATTAGTGAGAGTTTCTAATTTCGTTCTTGGGACGGATGAAACGTAAAAATATTATTTCGCTCACATTTCAAATAAATTTTACTTTTCTCTTCTCCTCGTCATCACTATAACACCAATATTAATTACGATTCAAATGGACAATAGAACTTTCTGTTGAAACATGAAAGGAGCCCGTATCTCCTCATAGTATCGATTATATAGAGTACTCGAGATATTTTATTATGTTATTATAGTAGTGCTAAATTATGTTCTTGTTTGTAAAAGGCACAATTATTTTTTTCAATAACAAAACCACATGAAAAAAATATTGAAAGGAAAATGTCGGAGTGGAGTTAATGTTATTCGAAAAGCACATATTCAAGAAGGTACTATTAAATATTTGACGAAATAACTAGAATGAAAACAAAAACTGTATATTATATGTAGGAGTATATTAGTTAGCTTCTTAATGATATACGTCGTATTGAAGTGTTATATTATTGGTTTACTTCAGGTTGGTTTTATCTTCCAATTGAATGTACACGGGGTACAGCAAAAACCGTTGTGTCACTTAAACCTGGGAAACCTTGAGGATATCCGAGAGCGGTACATCACTAACCGCAAATATCGAGATATTGGGGTGCCGTTGCAGATCGATAATTCTAGTCTACTGCGGGGATGACCGTCGGAGTTAGAGTAGAGCACTCCTACTTTGTAATAATTGAGAAAGAAGTACTAATAAGAAATTGATATATTCTAGAATAGTTTGTCTAAATACAAACCGGATTAAAAGAATCACATACTGTTCAATAAAATAGTTTATGTTTAGTTAATAGTTCAGCAATATTAATCTATTTGTTTCTTCGAATTATTTGTTATTATTTTTTCGAATTATTAATATATGAATGATAGTATTAAATAATATATACAATATTACTACCCGGAATTATATTGTACACAACTTAAATGTTAAAAAGTAATGCCATTATCATATACTCAAGAGATAGTTATGAAAAATCTCCTCTATTTGCAATTACTTTCTAAAGGATCTTTATTCTTAACATAAGCAGTTTTTCTAAGGCTATTCCTAGCGTCAAGACATAATGATGAAAATAAAACATGAAAAATAAATTAGAATATATATTGAGAATAATCCTTACAGGGATGTAACCGACGTTTTTGCTTAAATTAACTGGGTTATAAAGCCATGTCTGATAGCGTTATACAAACCCTAGTAAAAAAATTATTGCCGTTCGAATGCCAGCGACTAACCTCGCCCGCTCTTACGAAGATACATTTGTGATTTTATCTTTGTTACAATTGGAACATAAATTTTCACAGAATAATAATGGTAAATTGTGGAAAAAAATGTTTTAGTGCGTAAAAAATATTATACTTGAACAAATTTCCCACAAATCTACAAAATTTGTTTGCCTTAGATAACGCCTGTTTAAATTATATCCTAGGTAATATTCAGACATGCGTAGGTTATTGTAAGACACTACTACTGTACATCCCAAAAAGAAAAGTGCTCGAATTACTTTTGTTACACTCCCTTTATGCACTATAACCCAACTATATCTTGTCTGTATACGAAAAACCCGTACAACATATTACTGGAACCCCGAAGAAACGTTATAAAAGTCTTTCCGACCTATCCGGCAAAGTTACTTCATTACATGAGTTTCTTTGTCACTCTTTGACAGGTAAAATGACTCAAGTTTGTTTACAAATGACTTTTTCAACGATTTTAGCATTGCCATATGTTTAAAAATACGAACAATGTAAAACATTTTGCCAAGCTCAGCCAAATCCCATGGAGTGACTGACAAGAAAAGTTGTCGAAAACGTTGTCACCAATCTATTAATAACGCTTCATGCACTTAAGTCCTTAGGTAAGTTCGTTCTTGCGATGACGTGCAGATAGACATAAAAACAGACAAATATACTTTGACTGTCATATATTTGTACATAACATCATGATATAATAATATGAATATAGTTTAGTATATATGGTTGCTTGGTTACTTCCCATACGAGCAACTCTAGCATTACTTTTTCAATTAAATAAATCATATTATTCGTAATATTAAGAAAATTTGTGATGTATTTATGACAAATCTAAATTTTAGTAAAGTACCTTTTGATGTTACAGTACAGTCCAGTGCCTTTTGTAGAAATATGTTGAAGTAGAGCGCATGGAGAATGTATACTGTGAAAAACTTCACGTCTGTTGTATCTTTAGAAAGGCGGACATTAGTTCCGGTTAGATCGAAGAAAAGCGATTTTCTTGTTCCCACTATTTTGATGAGTCATCCTCTCCTTGCCCATCTAAAAATTCCTCACTTACCATTTGTAAGATCCAGTCCCGGCGAGAATACACGAATATAATACTATATGGTAGTAAAATGTATTATTAATGAACGCCATTAGGGAGAGAACTTGCTGAATTTTCTCCCGCTTTGCCTCATCATAACGCCTGGCTTGACATACAACTTTCACAACTATATGGATGGTTGACCTTTTCTCGAAGTTAACGGGCTGTGTAGACGTACCCAGTATACTAATTACATTAATATTATATTATCTTATGAGTAGAATAATATTATTACAGTTTCTATTTACTGACACAGTGGGTCATACCTTTTATAAACACAATACCACATACACGAATTTTAAATTTTGAAAAGTATTTCGTTTTCTAGTTTAAAGTGCCATGGAGATTTTTTTATATTTAGTTGTGAGTACTGACTTGTTCATTAAACGTTTGTCCAGATTAATGTTGTGATCTTGAATAATTCCTAGATCACCCTCCTCTTTAAGGATGTTCTTAACTTTCAGGGACATACATTTTCAGTTTAGAATATCAGATTTTGATATTTACTCGTATGTTAAGTTAGATTGACTAATTTTTTATGGGCAGAGTACATAATTCGTACCAGTTTATCATATCGATATTAACAAACGATGTCGCTTAATACAGCTATCGACGTATAATAAAAATATAGGTACTCAATAACAATTAGTTTCAAATGTTTTATTTAGTTAAATAATGTTTATAAACTTTAAAGTTTACACTTATTTAAGTTCGTAAACGTAGGAATATAATTAATTTAAAAGTAACTTCATCCAAATGACTTTCGAAAACTAAGCGAAATATGTATATCCTAATTGATTGTTGTTTCCTAATGGTTTATCTAATAATTCAATAAAACACATACACACATTTAGACACATATATACATATAAGAGAGGAGCAGTATATGTATCTTTGTATATAAGAATATCGTGTCACGTTGTTCATTTACGCTTCTTAACCGATTTCAATGAAATTTTGTAGATACGTTTTGCTTGGTCCAATTTGAAATATAGATATAACTACACACACACACACACACACACACACACACACACACACACACACACACACACACACACACACACACACACACACACACACACACACACACACACACACACACACACACACACACACACACACACACACACACACACACACACACACACACACACACACACACACACACACACACACACACACACACACACACACACACACACACACACATATATATATATAACGAAAATACACAAATGAATAGTTCAGTGTGCCCAATAACTGACGAACAAGAGATTTGCAATTTTGGGCAGAAACAAATGGAATCGCTTAGAAAGCTTCCAGTCCGATGCGAAACCCATTTCCGGTGCCGATAAAATGAAACCTGAGGTTTGAGAATAACTTTTGGCTTTTTAATGCACGCAAAAAGAACTTCCACTACATTAAACAAGTTTCTTCCTCAATCTTCGATTACTTCTAACAAAAACAAGTTACAAAAATACTTTTTATAAATTATATCATTTTGATCGATCCTATAGTCTACACCGTTAGAAATCAAGGAAAAAATAACCGCTGTTACGTTGAAACCGCCATTCTGCTTGACGGAATTTAGGTTATTTTGGAGTTAAGTATAAGGCAATTATGTTCTGTAAGTTATGATAATTTCGAACGTAACATTGATCATTGCTACGGACACATTTGTAGAAAAAGTGTTTTGGTATGGTGTAACTTCTTCTCTCTTTCAAATAACTGATCTAGCAGTATTCGACTCCTTTCGTAATTTCTTATTTTATAAACCTAGGCGTATTACCACAAGCGTACTGTGGTGCAGGCAGTAATAGCTTTGATCTTCACTGCGTCTTGCTCTGTTTAAAGATATCATATTTGATTTTGTCTCAATAGTGTGTCAATTCATTTCTGCCATGAGCCAGTAAGTCAATATGTGCGAAATTTCTGATAGAATTTCAAACCAAACTCTGTTTGTTCTTGCTCTGATGAAAGATATCATATTTTTGTATCTCAGTGGTCAGTGAATTCATGCATACCGTTGAAGCAATAAGTCAATAAGTACGTTAGTTCCTGCTGAAATCCAAGGCAAACTCGGTTCTCACTTGTATAAACAGTTTTTGCACTTCATAATATACCGATCATTAGTAGATTTTCCTAATCCAAACTGCTATAGATTAACTTGCACACACATCGATTCAATATTCACGCCGTTAAAGATAGCCAAGTAAAAAGAAGTGGTTTGTACAAGAAATTGTATATATTTATTCAAAATCATACGTAAAATTTTAAGAATACACATAAATTTAATTAATTAATGAATAGTGGTATGGAATAAATAGTTTTATGACTTATGGTATTGATGTAAAATACTTTTCATTATTATAAATTAGATTAGATATTTAGGTTTTCTCAAAAATAATTCTTTGGTTGAATGAAAACAAAAATGTATAACCGATTTACAAGTTTTCAAATCACACACATGCTTTCAATCACTGATTTCCTCCTATCTACGGCACCAAGCTAATATAATAATCATTAAGATTATGATTTTTTATCCGAGAAAGAATGAAATAATTAGATGAATTAACACTTTATTTCAATAAGAAATTACCTCCTGGTGACCAGTCACATTTCTTAAGAGGAGCCTAAATGTGGGAGTATTTGATCTTGTAGAATTGCCACGTTTAATTGCTTAGCGATATTGTAAGTGCTCTCAACTAAAGTAATCAACTATAAAAGAGTGTTGATTGCTTTCATAGACAGAAAACGTACTAAAAATAGTATATTGTAATAAGTTATTCATCCGTTAATAATTTTTACGAATACCTTTAATATGACAACAGTAAAACGTCTGCATGTGTTGTTTCTTAATCGACATTATATAATCTTAATAAGCTATTTCTATGCTGTTTGTTGCCATATGAAACTAATAAACTTTCCACCACTAGGGAATATAGTTTATTCACTAGTTGAATGTGCACTGAAATGAAAATAAAAGTGAATTACAATTCTAGGAGTTGACTTAAAATGTTATGTCCCATAACATCGGATTACGATGATAATTATTAAATTGCATTTTTAACAACGTTTGCGCTTAAAATAGATTCTGATAGTAACCCAACGACTATGAGGATTATATATCGATTGTTGTTTCGTTGAGAGATTTAAACCGGACTCTACATCAAATACTGGGAATCCCAAGGCAAACGTTCTGAAAATTCTCAACGTTTTAATGTTGATTTTGAAAGAAAACTTTTAAATACTGAAAGCGCAAACCCTTCCGAGGAACATTATTGCTTGGTCCTTCATAGGCATGGATATCGTAATTTATTTAATTCGCATATACTCTTTGATGAAGAAAACCTAAAACGGTGTTATACAAGGCTCTTTAGGTTTTGGACAGTCGAAATTGTCTTGGTCTGAATAAGTTATAAATATGAAGTAAGGATGAATTTGGAGAGGAACCAAGCCCCTCCTTAATTCCTTAAAACGCTTTTTTCATACACAGCCGAGCATTCAGATTAAATTTATCCCTGAATACAAGCTCGGCAAGGACACGGCATGGTCTTCTACTTGACATAAGGGTTAGGTTCATGGTACCAACCTCGCTCCCTGGGACGTGCATATAAACAAGTTTCACGCATCGGAGGTTACGCCAATTATGAAATGCACTAGTTTATAATAATAGAGCAATAAAAAATTATATTTGGCCCCCCCCCCATAATGCAACGAAAGAGTTTTTCGGCTCAAGCAGACAAACGGGCCAGCCTTTGATATTTAGATTCCAAAATCAAACTCCTTCCTTCCTTGGCTCAATAGAAAAATTTACTCCACGTTAAAAGTCTTTAGGATCGTTCTATTAAGTTTTCTCGTACACGCGGACTGATATACAGACAGACGGGCATTTCTTTGATATTTTGACTCTTAAATCCAAAAATACCAAGACCAAGATAAACCTATTGTACCAAATACTATGTACTTTTTTGGATTTTTATCGCATAGACGGACAGACAACAAAAAATGTTGCTTACAACTAAAAGCTAATTGATCCTTTGTTTAAAAATGTTGTTGATGATGGACTTTTGGAAAGGTTAATATGCCTAAAGTACATTTTGCCGTCGTTACGTTTAAAAAATTATAGCATTATGTTGGGACTACGTTTAACTCCAGTTCAGTTGTAAAAATGAGAAAATTCATGGCAGTTCCTTGCCATACTTTTTAGGTTTTTTAAGTCTTTAGTGCATGTTGGTCTTATGATACCAGGAACAGAGGATAGATTTCAATCCTCAAAACTTAGTGCTATACTTTTTTGTAACATATAACTATGGAAAATGTCCGAAATACTATTGATTCTTAGAACTGCTTGATCGGTCGTAAAAGGTAGTCGATAGTGTACATCATGACTCTTGGTAATCATCTTCCACTAAAAGCTATGTCCTAGCGGTAGCAAGTAGTATTATTATTTTATAGTCAAGTATTAAAATCACCAACCTTACCCTACTTATAAATTCTCTGTTATAAATTTTAATACTGATATCAGCAGTTTCTCTGAGCATGTCCCCATCATCAAGGGTCAAGATTGAATAAAGCCGTATCATCCACTTTATTGGCAATATCCAGGGTAACGATGCAAGGGTATAATTAATTATTGTTTTAGCATACAATAACCTGGATTTATATCCATGTTTGGCTGCGCAACTTTATAACCGTTTCATTTCTCTACCTTTGCCTGTCCTATAATTATAATACTATGATGGATTGGTAAAAAGTGTTAGCGGAAAGTCTAATAAGATCACTCATAAAATTGTTGCAAAACTTTTAATTCTTCCACAGCTCGCGAACGACAAATCGCAAAAAATAGGTAGTTTAATTCAACTTATGGAATACTGCTGTCCATCACTGGCACGTCACTATCGCAAACTGTCTCAAAAGCTCCTGTTCTAAATAAAATGTTGAGCTATATTCAAATTTGATGTGATCACGGAAGGATTGTGCTAACTCCAGACCCACTTTCGAACCAATTTAAGTCAAGCTCAAGGTATTACTCCTCAATGGAAATTATACCTTCCAGGTGAACCTTTTCTCGGTACATTAAAATGTTGACTGGTTGGAGTTAAAAAGTTGATCAAAAGCTCTAGGTCACTGCGGAGAACTATTACTGTTTAAAAAGATTTCCTATTCAAGATGACATTCTGAGCAATCTTCAAATTTGAATTGGTCTTTGAAGGATCCGCAAACTTGGTAACCACTTCCACATCAATGTGATTCTGCTATCCGTTATCTTGGAATCTCAAAGGAGGTGGTTTATAACATTCTTTTTAGGCCCCGAAGGATTTTTCAGCGTCTTTCCCAGGTGAAAAAAATGTTCAAGACAGCTTAAGGACAATGGATTAGTGTCCTAAAACAGGAATCCATGGAAAGTTTCATTAGCGTTTAAAAAATTACTAAGAACTCACTTAGGCCGAAGACAGCAAGCGTATGTTATAAACATTTCAATTTATTTGATTTATTATTGCAAGATATGTTCTTCTACCACAGCAGTAGAATCTTACCAGAATTGGACTAATCAGTGGAAAAAATAGTAAAATAATCCCGTATTTGAAATGTGCAAGAATACTTAGCAACCCATTACTGAGTAGACTACTAGAGTATCAGTTTATTTTCTTTAAGTTCAGAAATTTAAAGTGTATAGCTTTGAATACGAGTTGTTACGGATACAAGTTGTCATATTTTAAATAAACCGTGAAATCCTTGTCTACAGATAAAAGAAAGGCTTAAGGGTATTTGCTGCATCACCGATATCATCCTCAACGTTACGTCAAATAAAACTTTACCAGCAATATTCTACATATTGTGCTATGGCTTCGTCTATATCTCACTGCTGAATGGACAAAGTGAGGATCATATGTGAATGTTTCATAACTTACAGTTAAGCCTACACCAATTACAGCAAAAACCGATGTGTCACTTACATCTGGGTAACACTGTGTATAGCCAGGAGTGGCACATTACTAACAGCAATTGTCGAGATATTGTGGTAAAAAGGATCATCGATAGGTACGCTTGCGATGGAGAACTGTTGACGTGTGCCGAGCTTAAGAAGTGTTAAGGGCTGTTAGCTTAAAAATGTTAGCCTAAAAATGAGGTAGTGCTGTGCCTCTTGCCCACTTCGACCAGAGGAGGCTGGAACATAGAAAGCATCATCTTCTTCTTGGGTGACATGACAGAGATTTATTGCCCATTACACTCACCGACTGTCAACAGGAAGCGGAGCGGCGTGTACCCCCAACTTGCCTATTCTGTATATCCTGTCCCAAATATCCTTTCATGGCTATGTGTGGTCAGGGGTTTCCTAGGTCCTTGTCCTAGGTGAACAACAGCTGACTTAAAGCAAGGATGATGTAGGGAAACTCCTGCTGAATTAAGTATAGAAACTCAATCTAAAATGTTTTCGTTTTTAGAAAGTTTATGTCAATGTTGAATTTTAAATCGATGTTAACTATAAGGCGTAGAAAGATAAAGTCAAGCAAAGACTTAAGCGTTCGTTGAATTATGTTGGATCGACAAGTCTAAGCCTGTTTTTAATTTTTAGTAGAATATCAACTTATTAAAAATACCAAAGCACCAAATATGTGATCCACAAATAACAATATCAAATTTTAAAGCAAAATTCCTATGGAATCAGGCAAGAAACATCATAATTCCCTGTATACAAAAATTGGAAAAATTGGTAAACAGTTTCATGAAAAGTTAATCTACTCTAGATTGTCAAGTAGTGTCCTTTTAAAAATGTATTTTTGATCTTTTTTGTTCGTGAATGCAATTAAAGAAGCGAAAGACGGAGATATACGTAAAATTTAACGTTAACGTAATGTTTTGCTTAAGTTACAATTTACCATTATATAATTTTAAGTAAAATATTTATTTTTGTACT